>NC_088132.1:38636802-38926802 GCF_036370855.1 Dromaius novaehollandiae
CCCTGGAGAAATAAATATTAGAAGATGGACAGATGTTATGGTGGACCTCTCTAGTTAGTCAGATGGCTTCCTCCTGTGGTAAGAGGCCTTCCAGACAGTGTGCCACTGCAGCTTCTGGAAGGTGCCGATCAAACAGAGCTACCATGGGGTAATGATACTAACTCCAAACCTGGCTGGTTTCCTGTTAAAGGAAGGATTCATGAGTGCCTCTCTGATTAGTGCAGTGCGCATGTGCTGCTCATCGTGACTTAATTGTGAAACCATACAGAGAGGTCAGGGTGCCACGCACGCCAGATTGCTGACCCTGAGTTTGAGGATATTCCTATGGAAGTTCAAAGCATTCAGGCATTTTGTCACTTGTGTCTGCAGACAGCTCAAGGGCACTCCCTAACCTGCCTCTGAAGAACTGGGAAAGCGTCAAGTATAAACTTGATGTACCTTTCTGCCCGCAGTCTGACTTAAGCTAGGTTTCTCTCTGTTGGGAGCTCTTCTAAACTCTTTATCATGGAGAAAGATAGTTATTCAAGGAGACAAAGCATGGCGGTGGGAAAGAGGGAGAAGGAAAGTTCATCTTCGCTACTTTTATTACTTTTCTCATCCAAAGAAAGGCTTCTCTTAGTAACTGCCTGGGCAATGCTTGTAGACAAGACAAGAGGGGAGCACTCTATAAAGACAGAGGATGGCTGGAACAGGTATGCTTCCCTGACTTTTGATGCAGGTGCAATTTAGGAGACAAATAGAAAAAATCTTTCACATGTGGCAAAAGTCTGTGTTTACGTTAGGCAGAAAAAAATTGTCCCTGAGTGAAAATGTGCTTTCTTGTGGTCAAAGGATGACAAACTACACAGACAGCATAAAAATTTTTTTATCCTTCTTTTTGAGAAGAGATATTTTTAAAGTGTAATATACAGGACATAGTGTCTAGGACAAATAGCTCTGATTTGTACCATGAACAGAATCAGTCTGCAAAGGTGATGGTGATATGAAACTGGCATTGCAAGATATGCTCTCATAAATGATTCAGTGCTGTTTACAAGATAAATCTTCTTTTTCATGCAAGCAAGTCCACAGAGAACCTTATTGCATTTTTAGGCTAAAATGATGTAAGAAAAGAATATATGTCACATTGAGAACTTGATGCTATGTTAGAGGGCTATAAAACGTTCAATTAAATGTGGCAACAGCTTGAAAAATGTCACCCCAGACACAATTCTTTGTTTGCTTTAAGAACTTTGATGCACTTTGTTTATTGTGGGTGAAGAACATAAGGATGGTAAAATGACAGCATCAAACTCATCCGGAAATATTTGCGTTACCATAAAGGAACCTGCCCCTCAGTGATTTGCTTGCTCCTCAACTTGGCCTTTTAAAAGACAGACAGAATTGTATTTGGTGTATTACGCCTTGTGGAATTAAAACAAACCTAAAGAAAACTGCTCCAACATCTGTCTTCTTTCAAGCAGATTGTCAACAAGAGGAAGGGGCAAGAGAAGATGGGGAAACTTTGCAAGGATGTTTTAAACCCTCCAGATAAACTGTCGCTTTGAGCCTTGGCAGCTCAAGAACTTGACACACGCGTCTGCTCCCCGGAGGTTGTCCCCTCCACGCTTGGCAAGCCGATCACGGCCGCTGAGCTGTGACGCCACAGCGCTTGCCTGACCTGACATAATGGGCAGCTATTTACTGCAAACAAGGTAGATAGAAGAACATAGACTTAAATGATGCTCTGGTGTAAGAAGAAATCCACTAGGGCCCCCAGCAAGCCAGTCAATCTTCAGGGTTTTTTTCCTCCTCCCTCCAACCACCTTTTCTTGGACTGTTTCTTTCTTTCCCTCAGGAGCAGGTGACCATGGCACAGCACCAAGTCACCCGCCTTGGATCAATAGAGTGGGTTAAAGAAGTAATTGCAGGACAATAAACAGAAAGAGAAAATGAACTTTGAATAACTACACCAACGGTTTGCTCTGCTCATTTTTTATCTATTACTGTGAAAACTAAAAACGCAAGTCCCTGGAGAGCCTGCAAGAATGCTGTCAGCTTCATTCTACCATGTAAGCACAATCACACGTGATTTGTGAAGAGCACGTGCCAAAAGCAAATCAAACACACACTGTGTCTATTACATGAATCCAACTGCATCTGAGGTCGAATATTTCCTGTACACCCCATGTTCATTCCCCTATAAACATGTTAAGGGGGACAGGCCCACAGTTCCTCCTTCCCACCATTGTAAGCAAGAGAGTGAATTCAAGAAAAGCCTAGCTTTTTGCATTTAGCATGCTGGCTGCATCATACTGGCAGCGGTCTCCGCTGATGTAAAACACTAACAGCATTGATCCAGTACGCTGGTTTAAATCAGCTGAAAAAGTCACCCTACTTGGGTAAGGCAAGCAAACGCAAATATTGTGATTAAACAAAGCTAAGACCTATATGACATTTTCATAGTTTCTATATGAACTTAGTGAAAACAGAAGCACAAGAAAACCCACTTAAAGACTCAGCTTCATTCCATATTTCCTGACCCTTCTCTGTTTATGGTACTAAATTTCACTGTTCTGCCTGAATGCCTTTGATTTTTAAAATAAGTTAAATAAAAAGGTGTCAGGAGATCCATACAAAAAAACCAAAAAATGTTCCTTGATTTATTTACTATATAAGGTTCTGATTTTATGATCAATTCTGGCAACTGCTTGCATTCATATGAGGCCCGTTAACTTTAATGTACTTGCATATACATCCAAACACCTGCTTATTTGAGTCAAAAAATGGAACTGAAGTGCTCTGATGATCTGAAGTCTTTAATACAGAAGAACAGAGAATTTTATACTGCAAGTGCACTGATTTCAGAACGTTTAACCCAAGGCAGTATCAAAAGCAATGCATGGCCATTATAATCCCCACAGGCACATCATGAGCAATACATGCTGCTTGTTAAAATATTTATTACTTCCTTCATGCACTCTCCAGGCCTAGATGCTTTGAAGCCTTATTAAAGTCTTGAGCTAACGTGCATAATTTAGACGCTAATTACAAAGCGTGAAAGGGCACTGCTTCCTGATAAACTCTGTTAGATAAGCCTAATTGCACAGGCTTCTCAGTAGTGGGTATGTTTATAAGGCCAGCTCCCACACCATTTAATGCAAGAGACTTAAGCCTAGGACTGGATTCAGCTGTGCTGTGGGTGGGAAATAGAGACAGTGACACACTGGTGACTTTATGACATAACCTGAAAATATGCCACGAGGTGCTAATGGTCTGGCCAGCAGCTAAGGTACAGCTACTCCAGCCTTCTCCATCTTAACATAAACCCTCCGCTTGCACTACATCCTCGATTTCAGTGGATGTGAGTCACAATCCTGTTGTATCCTATGGCAAAATTAACCC
The DNA here is from genome assembly GCF_036370855.1 of Dromaius novaehollandiae. Lineage (NCBI taxonomy): Eukaryota > Metazoa > Chordata > Aves > Casuariiformes > Dromaiidae > Dromaius > Dromaius novaehollandiae. The sequence goes on from NC_088132.1 coordinate 38,640,187, forward strand.
CTCAAAGATCTGACAGCAGTGGCATAGACTATTACGAGCTCATTTGGCATATGCCCATAGGTGTGGTGCCTGGCTGTGCATGGAAGAGCTGGTCTCTGCGCACACAGTACAGCCCCATCAGGTTTCTCTGAAAGCCAGCTACAGCTTTGCCACTTCTGTAGGATCCAGATAGGACATAAATGGATGAATCTGGCTTTGCACAAACACCAACCATGCACTTGCATGTACTGTACAGATACAAGAACATTAAAATACAATTGTAGGTAGATTTTTAGTCCTCTAACATGCACCACCATCCATTAGCATGTTGTTACGATATGGGTGTTACATGCATCCAAAAGACGCTCTCAAAGAGCACGCAAACACAGATTTGGAAATGGGAAATGTTGAGCCAATCAGAAGAATACTTGGCTAAGCATGAAGTGGCCTACACCAGTACAAGACTGTATTTTGGAAAAAAATATCCAGTTTCTCAATATTGCAGTGAAGAATCACACACACACATATATATTTTACATTGAGTGATATCCACTGCCACTTCATTTTTCTTGTTGCATTTATTGTGATACAGCTGAAGGATACATTGAAAGCCCCTTGAATAAGAGTCATGTTTGTCCATGTCTTTTGTGAAGCAATCAGTATACTTCAAGAATAATAATAAATAACAGTGCATGGATTTTTTTCAATAGATAATGGATGGTAAATTGAATGATGAGCTGTGTCATGCATTAGTGAGCTTTCCTAAAGGTATCACAGTCCCTACAGATGATTGATTATGGAATACTTTGGGTAAAATCTTGCCTTGAATAAATTCAGTTCTCTTTCCAATTTTTAGCATAAGGATTTCCATTGTTGTTTGTCTTAAGGACTTAACTAATTACCACACAGACAAGCAAAGTATAACAGAAAAAAATGTTGTAATGGAGTTTAAGTTAGGATGTACATAACCTCAACAAGAAATACCATTATTCACATCCAATTTTCTTGTTTTTTGATTGAAAATAAAACCCATTTCACTATGAAGAGATAGTGGATTCTACAGGCACAGCTTCCAAACTATATTGGATCTTTTATTTTTTTCCAAGCATAGAGAACTGTTTCCAACTGCATAACGAAGCACAGAGAAATTTAAGATGTTGAGTACAGACTTACCCATTGCTGCCAATGTTTTCCACATTTTGATAATTACATTGAGAGAATTAACTAGAATATTAAAACCATCTGCAGGGGGAAGTGTCTGTGCATTTGTTTCATACTAATTGTACGAACACTACAGAGTTGTTTCTATTTCAGGAATGTCTGAAAATACGTATCTCTCTGTTCCTGCAAGGGCTGTATAGAGCTCCCATTAAAAATTGAAAAGAACCATTCACTGATACAATTTTTCAGTGATGCTAGGCCATGTTCCTACTTGATGCAATGATGCAACACGTGATAAAGTATCATCTGAAAAGTATAATCTGAGTACAATCAATCTTCTGAAGGATGCTGGCATTAACAAGGGCAACTCCACAGTGACACCAACACTTTCATATTGGATCTAAAGGATAAAAAAACCCTTTGTTCTAAAATCAATTTTGCTTGTGTATGCCAAAATCATCTTTTCCATGTAGGTCCTTATCTTTGGCAGATCTGTACTGCGGGACCTCTGGGGGACTTCACCACCTGTGTTACCTGTGTTTTATTCCACCCTTTAAGAAATCAGGAATTCCAACTGCTTCTTACTTAGTTTGGCAGCAGAAAATTGTTGGTTCTACTCACACACTTTAGACACTACCTACTAATTTACTAAGATAGTAATATACTAATTAACCGCTTTCCACTGGTCAGGTCAGCCAATTGCAGTGGCAGTAGATTCTGAAGGACAAAGTGTTCCTCTAGTTCCACAAGAACCGAGTTCCTGAGTTGATTCAGCAATTTACTTGACGTATTATCCTAGCCAAATTACTTAACTCTTTTGTGTCATATTCCATCTGAATATGGATGTGGATAGGGGCTGACCACATCCTTGGGTGAGGACTGTCTTGTCATCTAGTTCCCTTAACTCAAACCAGGCTAAGTACGTAACCGACAACACTATCCAGCGAAGTATAATACTTGCGCCTCTCCCTCCAGTAGCAACTTGGCATTCTTCAAGGAGGAATGTATCTCTAACGGAGCCTGCATTTCCTGCCAGCCTGTACACTAAAAATACACAGGACAAGCATCAAAAAGGTCTACCTGTATGCAGCTTATTACTGGCTTTTGTCGCAGACTAGACGCGATAGCAGTTAAATACTTCAGAGTGACTAGGGGTTTGTGCTGATGGATCTCCACCTTCCTTCTAGGCAAACTGTAACAATAGGTACCAATGAAAAAACTAGAAAGAACTTCTTAGTCATTGACTGAACTATTAAGATAATTCTACACCGACACCATTTACTCCATTTTAGTCTCTGCGCTAGATTATCTACCACTTTATTTACAAATGTTTCTACCTTTTTTTCTAAAAATACCTGCCCTTGCAGGATACCTGACTGTTCCAGACGGTACACACTATGCACTAGGACTGGGCATGCCAAGGCATCTGACAGGGAAAGTTTGAGAAGCTTGAAATAAGAGGGAAATTTTGCTCTGAATATAATAGTTGCTTTTTGTTGCATTTTTTCTGAGAATCTGTGAAAATAGAAGTAAACTAATTTTGCAGTTTGAATATACAAAAAAACCCCCCTGCCATCTGCACCTGAGGTAACTTATCTTATTTAGATTCTGGAGAATTAAGGACATCAAAATTAGTTCTCACTGAAATCACGATAAAGACCATCCACAGTTTTTGCAGCATCTGTAGAGCTGCCTCTTTAAATCCCACCTATACACTAAGAAAATTACACATATACACTGAGTATATCATACTCTTAGACTTACGCTTCTCTAAATAAGTCTCTTCTCTGAATTAAAAGAATTAAAGATTTTTCTTCTTGCTAGAGCTTGGTTAGAATGTAATTATTGAATATGCTGTAAGTTATCTATGACCTTACACGCTGTAGAATAAAGTCATTTTTTATATATCTGTTGACTAATGCATTTCTTAATATTTGCTGAATAGAGTATGCTTTTTTCCCTCAGTATGCTTCTTGTTCTTTTCTTCTGTGTTTTATTGCTGTAATGGACTTGGACTGTTTTTCCAAGTTGCTCATAAAACTAACTCTGATATCAAGACTGATCTATTTCAATAGGAAACCAAACTATTTCAGACTCTCCTCTTCATGGTAATCATGACTGAGGGAAAAATGGAATAATGACAATTTTTTAAAATCTGCCAGGTATTTTCTTGTTAATCAATTAAGCTAAAGCAACAGAAACATGGTGATAAATATTAAAGATGTAGGAGCAGATTCTAACTCCAGAAACAATCACGGAAAATGAGGGACATGACTGGTAGAAAGGACCATTAGGAGACTGCAGTTCTCTTCTGGCAGAGAATAGCTCACTAGCTTTCCACAGCAGACCTGATTTATTCATTAAGTGACATTTGTAGCCTTTTAACACCCCACCTGCACAACAAGTCCTTTTTTGAAAAACATTTTGATTCAAAGAAGCTCCTCAGAAAAAGATAACTTCTTCCAAAAGCTTATAAATCAGATCAGCACACAAGGAAAGATGTGAGAAAGGCACACAATCCAAACTAGAAAGATGAGGATTTGAAGCACGGAGAAATTTAGGACAAGATCTAAAAAACTGTCATTTTTTGGAACTCAGGTCCAGCCTACCTAGGCTCCTGTGAACTCTTTAAACTCCCTGCTCTACCTAGATGCTGAATTCTCCAGACTCTTGCATTTTCACCAGTAAAGCCCTTCCCCACCTTTGCTGCTGCACAGCCAGGTAAGTCCTGGCACCAAACTGTTCATTGCTCAGAGAGGGAAGAATGACTTTGCACAACAATCACCAGCAAAAGCAAGATGCTAAGTCCTTTGTGGCTCTTGCCCTAAATTGCTACAGTCATACATAATGTCAGTGATAGAGGTGGAAAGTGAATTCAGATCACTTAACCATAGACATAGTTGTTTTCTTTCAAGTTGCAACAGCAAATATTTATGGAATGGACTAACCCATGGGGATATGTCTTAATGAAAAAAAAAATTGCCTTGATTTTGCTCTTTCTGAATGAAAGATTTCACCTGCATAAGATCTTGAGGAAGAATTTTCTCTGGGCAATGCCACTTTTATCTGCAGCTCTTAAGCCAGTAATAGGTAACAGGGCCCAAAAGATGATGGTGGAATGTTTAAAGCTGTATTTGTTTTAATTAGGAGATTAACACACGAAATGCATCCCAGCCTTAGTGAATGTAGCAACCATGGCTGCACACACTGATTAAATAGAAGAAGATAACTAGTTCAATATTCAATTTGTGTGTTCAGAGATGATCTATATGCTCCCCCTAATGTTGATTCACAGGTGTACTTCCACTTTTGCGTCAAGGCCTAAGATTTTCTCCTTTAAAAGCCTTGACTCTTACAAGCTCCATTTTTAGCCACCTCTCTTGTTTGAAGTTGAGAAGCAAGGAGTTGACATCAGTGTCTTTTCAGAAGGACTAATATTAGGATTTCACCATTTACATACTATGCAAACTCCAGAGACGATGTCTTTCAGGAAACCAACTGACTGATGTCTGTATTAGCCCAGATCAAGCACCTATAGTCCACAGCAAAGCTACACTTGTGTTACCACACTGTTGCTGTCTCTGCATTTGGTCACGTGTGTACGGGCACCTCCTTTGTGCTGGAGACTACAGTGTCCTCTGCAGAAAGCTGTGAGGCAGCACAATAAATGTGGAAGTGATTTTGTCAGCATCCTCACAGAAAGGCACTCTGAATCTGGGGGTCATGCACAGTGCTGTACTCTGCAGAGGTGGAAGCCAGTCACCCGAGTAAAAAAACTGTAAGAACCAAAATCTACTGACCTGCTTCATCACCTCATTCAGACAATAAAACTTCAAGCCTAAATTTGAAGATACTCTAAATCTAGGTTAAATTCTAAGGAAGAGCCCAGATTGGTTGTAATTAGATATGCTCTTTGAGTTGGTACAAATATCTGCAAACATTGAAGGGTTCCCAGGGCAGGGAAAGAAATGGAAGAGAAAAGTCGAACTGGAGTTAAGAATGTCCTGAATAAAAAACTATCCTAAGGCAACATCTCTTTCTCATTCTGCAGTGACTCTCCCATATACTGGTCCCATATATTCTGTGTGCAGCTCCTTAAACCTTCACCTTACACTCTAACTGGCTGTATTCCTACTACTTGCCAAAAAAACAGAGTTTATGTTAATGCCTGGATACCTCAAAAAAAAAAAAAAAAAAGTGTAGTGATCAGTATCCATCATCTTTCCAACTGCCTTGTCACTACATCAATTAATACAATTGAGCAAAAAATGTCACAAGCCCGGCAGAAAAACCTTTACACAGCCTTTCAGGGGGAAGTTTACTTCCAGCTTTTTTCCCTTGCATTAGCTCCTGTCATCCACAAAACAACAGAACCCAGTGGTGTCAATTATATTTGATTGACTGAGTAAAGCACACACACAAATAAGCGAAAACAATGGACACAAAAATCTATATATGACTCCCCTTGTCAGTGAGAATGCCTGTCTTCTCCATTTTCATGCTGCACGGTGTCCTGCTGCTACAGGCTTAAATGTTTCCTTCAGCCCCCAAACTATCACCAATTAAGTTAGCAGGGTCTTCAAAGGTGTCAAATGACTCCCTGGGCAATTGGCTGTATCTGCTGTTCAATAAATGAGGTCTAATTTATCAGTTTAACTTCACTTTTAAAAACCTAATGTCTCCGGGTACCGTGTGCCATTTGCCCAGTGTGTGAAGAGATGCCTGCCACGTCGCATTTTGAAAGTTATGTGAGTTCTTGTTAGCAATTGTACGTTTTTGTCTGTCATACCTTTTCTTCCCTTTTGAAAGATGCATTTGAATAAAATATACTTGAGCAGTATGGACTTGTGTATCATAGTACCTCACTGAAGCCTTCCTAGAAAAAACAAGTAAAAGGAATTGGTTTTGGTGTGGGAAGGTTTAATGACACCTTAAAACAGAGCCCCTTGGTTCTTTTCATGCCATTCTTTACCGAGACCCTGAATTGAAACACAGTGGAAACTAACTTACTGTTTTCTTTTTTTCTTTAAGTGTTGGAGATCTAGGAAATTGGGAAGAGGAGGCACTATGGCAGAGTACACACTTAAAGGAATAAGGTGCAGGATAAAGTTATAAGTCATTATTAGTCACCATTGTGCTAAAAATATCAGGAAGATGGTCAGAAAGGTAGGATATCAATTTAGAAGATCTTGGTTAAAATACATAGAGAGGAAAACTGTGCATGCAGTCTATTCACAATTAAAAACTAGTTATTCTGCCATATAAGACAATCCAATTTGTGTGCATCTTGGAAAGTGATTGAATGAAATGGAAAAATATGGAAAGGTGATGGTGGAAAAAACAACAGAGAATGAGTGCATAGAAACCCATGTTACAAAAAAGTAGTACTTATTTGGCATTATAGGGTACAATATGCTTTTGATACAGATGAAGCTCATGTTAAGAACCTTAATTTAAAGTTGAGGTTCTTGAGATGATTTACTGAGGTTTGCGGGACACATTTCAGATTCCAAACCTTCAAAGGCAACAAGCAACAGTCTGGGAAAAGCCACAGACGCTGCATTTCCACATTCAGGAAGGAGACAGCATTGGAAAAGAGCTCTGAAAGAAATTTCTTAGAAACAAGGTCATTCAGAAGGAGAGTCTGTGGATGAGAGCAAAAGGATAGTAAGCAATCTGCAACATCTATGACAATTACAAATCCACCTATAAAGAAGTCATCTTCTGTAATATCAGACTAAGGAAAAGAATACAGGAACACTCTTCATCTCAAGTACACGCAGAAGGGACATGAATAGAGGAGAATGACTTTATCACCTACTCTTTTTCCGTGACGATCTTTCTCAACACCTGCAGACTTCATCTATGTTTAACAGAAACCAAAACTTTGTATGCCACATGTACCTTCATGAAATCTCAGCAAGTCTTTGCACAATGCTGTAAACATTTCTGGCCTATTATATCACCATCACTTTTTCCTTCTCATTTATAATTTAGGGCTATCCTGTGATCAGTGAATACACACTGTTCTTTCTCTCTGTCCTATAGGACATTCAGATCTCCTTCTACTGACAATTCCTCTCATCTCTGCATCTTGGACAAATGTCATAACTGTATTCATGCACGTTTTATGCAAAGATTACTAAGTAATATCACTCCCTGTGCCAGTTTTCAGAAACTCTGCCTGTAACCTCATATCACATATATCACACTCCTCTTTGACAGAACTTGCTGCCATCTCATTTTTAGCCAATTTCTTACCAATTTCACAGTCCTTATACTAATCTCTAGCTTAACTGACAATTTTTCATAGCAGAGCATATCAAATGCTTTACTGAACTTCGGATAGCTTTCTTTCATCTTCTCTGAAAAATCAGTTATTGAAGTAATGTATCAAACCAGTCTGGCACAAGCTACCCTAGCGTAACCCAGCATAGTATTTTATTTTATTTTATTTTATTTTATTTTCTATTCACCTATCTTACATATAATTATTACTTCCTACAAAAATTGGTTCTAGTCCTGGGCATGGCATTCATGTCAGAGTAAGCTGCTTGGATCACTTGTTCTCTCTTAGCTATAAATTGCTATTTACAAACACATAGTACCCACACTCAACTTCATAGTTGTGTTAAAAACTCTTATCACCTGACTTGTGATCTCATATGCCAGAGCTTTAACAATTGTCAGATGGAGATTATTCACTCCATTTTAAACTCACATTGAACGCAAAGAGCTAAATGCAAGTTGAACTTTACTTCTATTTTGGATACAATCATTTCTCCTGTTGTCACTAGGTATCCTGCCATTCCTTCCATCTTAAACTTTGCCCTTACTAACAAGGAAGAATAAGGAGAAAAACAAACCCCTCCTTAGCTTCTCATCACTGGTTAGTAGTTTATTAGGTACAGTGGAATGCAACTGTCACACAAGGTTATCTCTGCAGAAAGAAATATGACCCTCAGGTATCTAAAACAGGCAAATGTAGTACTTTCAGTATGAAGGCAGTGATAGAACAGATTCTAGATTTAGTTACAGGCAAGTATGGAAGTATTAGACTCTGTGCAATATGAATCTGACCTATTAAGAAGCTGAGTCAGTGTGTTGTAGCAGATAGCGGATTTCTAATGTAAAGTGGTCTCAGCTTTAGAAATAACAAGTTACAATATTCACACCCAGGGATCACAGCTCTGTAATTACTGTGGCCACTTCTGTGGTTAGCAGGATAGGTAGAAATTTTCTGGCTTCATATTTATTGCCTCTATAATTATGTGATCATCCAATAGCTTTGTGGAATTGTAAAGCACCAGGGCAGCCGGTCCAGTTAACATTCCGAGAAAAGAAACCCTGAGCCTTAGGTGTTTTGCAAAGAACACTGAAAGGAAAAAAAGGACTTCATTTATCTCAAACTTACCTGTATTCAGCCTGAATTAGACACAACTTCCAAATACCTCGTGAGAGCAGAGAGAATGCTATTTACATCTGATGTAAAGGCAGATAATAGAGCTTCTACCCATACTGCCCCTGTAAAACTACAACAAACTATACAGTATCCACTCTAAAAACTACTGAGGGAAGGCAACACCCAGAAAAACTTTAAAAAGCAAAGCAAAATAGCCAGTCATGTAGAAAACGCAAATCACTTAGCCACAGGATCTAGAGTAGCCAGATACACCATTAACTTAGGATAAAAAAAATACAATTTTCAAAAATATCTATGTAGAGTGATTTCTTTATCCCTTACCTCTCTGAAGCCTTGCTGGGTGACCAACTTCTCCTGAAACTGCCTCCTGAAAAGCTTTGCTTCTGAGCAAAGCCTTGGCAAGCAGGTGTAGCTCTTCCTTGATGCTCAGGAAGACAGGTGATGCTAGCGCGTAATAGCAAACAATGCAAAAGCATTAAGTCTTTATCTGAAAAAGACGGCTCATGGCAGTGCAAAATAATGACATTCAGAGCAACAACTTCTGACCAGCTTCTTTCTTTTTCCCATCTGCCTACTGTCTACTCAAGTCTTGTCTGTAGCCAGTCTTGCTTTGCCGAGCCAGCAACTAACTTGTAATGGTGCCCAGGTAAGATTACATTTGCTCAGGGCTGGAGGAGGGCAGGGAGACCTCTCTTCAGTGTCGGGAGCAGAGGTGCAAGGCCAGTGCTGGTGAGATGAGTAGAGGAGGTCTCAGTGAGGGATTAAAACAGTTCCAGACTCCAGTCAGTGGCAAAAGCCACCACAGCAGGGACCTTCTGTGAATGGTTTGAGAAGGCTTTCTCTGCTTGTACTGGCTGACATCCTCCCACCTCCTGTGCTGCCTGCTTTCACTCTTCTATTCCTCTGCTCTTTCTGTGTATTTTTGCTTTATCTCATCTTCCTTCAGTTCTGCTTCCATTTACTTTTCTCAGTTCTGTGTAATCTGTGAAAGAAATGGTGTGATGGTGGTGTCTCACTGTCTCTGGCCTGCCTCCGTGTCTCTCCTTAGATCCAGCACTTCAGAGCCGCAGAGCAGCCTGTGCAACAGGGCCCTGCTCTTGGTTGTGTAGCGGAGGTAAATATGATAGAAGTGAAGCACGATAATGAACTTACAAACCCATGGGGCTTCCTCTCTGGGGCTAAATCATTAGAGAACAGTTTGTTTCAGTTACAGTTGTTTTCTCTACTTGTGCATCCGTTTATAGGCCATTATGATTATAAACTTGCTGTTGCTTACTGGTATTATCAGTGACACAACCAAAATTGGGGTGCTGTACTTGTAAAAGACTCTATCTGGCGCAATGCTTAAAAAATAAGATTAAAAATTTAGTGGTATTAAAATGCTTTTGTTCCTGATTAATCAAGAGTCAAACTGTGTTGAATGAACAGAGCTATGCAAGAATGTTTGCAGCTCTGATGACGCCTGCAAGAATTCCTGTGTTTCTAACATGTGAAAACTGCAATTTTATAAGTATAATCAGAATTAATAATCATAAGTTTCTACGCATCTGTCAGGCTTAGGTTAAAGCTATTAAAAATCACACATAAAGACTTATCCAAACTATATGATGCTTCTGACATGCTTCACGTAACACTTCTTCTACCCACCTATGTCCTAACCTGCTTTCCCTCTAGCCTTCTACTGAACTTCCATTTGACTGTTTGCTGTAGTAAGACAGCTCTTTTTTTCCAATTAGCCCCAAACTCTATTACCAGCTGTGGTTATGGTGAACCTGCCCATAGATTCTGCAGCCACCATTATTGTCTTTGTGTTGGTATGACCACAGTACTGCTGCTAGTATCAGGAAAGCTATTGGAATATTTTTTTTCAATAAACAACACTTACATACCTGTCATGCTGTGAGCTATTGCCCTCTGGAGTTCAAATCTGGGATGAGCATTTTGTCCCTTAACATAAAAAGTCTTTTCTGCTCAGGCTGAAGACTTGGCATTATTTGTCTATCCCCATGGCCCCCCCCCAAATCTGAATTTACAATTGAGCAGGAATTTTTCTGGCTTCCACTCGGGCTCCCACTGCCCCCCAGCCTACCTGTATAGAAAGCACTGAAATATGTGCTCCTTAAAGATGTGTTTTTTGCTTTGGGGCCAAGCCAGCAGCGGAGCTAATCTTGGTTCATTACATTACTAACACTTATCTTCTCTTTAGAACTATTTCAAAGAAGTTTGGAAGACTTTAGCATTTTTGGGCACCCATTTTTTCTTGTCCCCACACATTTCCATTAATTATGGAAATTACTGTTTCTGCTCTAATAGCCAGCCTCAGCTATCACAGAAAAAAACAGATGGAAAAACCCACTTCACTTAACTTTTTGCAACATGTTTTTTTTTCTTTTTTTAAGAAAAACTGTAGGAAGGGAAGTTGAAAGAAAGTAGTAGGTCCTGTGGCTCTATTGCCTTCTGTGGCAATCTGACTACTCAGAGCCACAGGTTTTTTGTTTGTGTTTGAATCTGTTCACAGAACTTGATTGGTAAAAGCCATTCTGAACTGCTCTGGTCCAGAAACGCAGATGGAATTCAAGTAAGAGCAGCATTTTAGTTACTTCTACTTCCCAATGAAAGGGCTGGGGTGGGGAAAGCATAAATATGGGGGAAAGAAAAATAAAGGTAGCAGAGTTTATTTCGGTGCTTGTGCCCACCCTGTATGCTACTCCAGTGCTTTGCAGGGACTACAGAGGACCACCACGCATCAAAGGGTAATGCCCTTTCTGAGCTGCTGCCTACAATGGATGTCCCTGTGAAATCAATAGAACATTAAGTTCTATATACATTTCTCAATGAGATATGCATACCTATCCTGTGTGTGTTATGTTAACCAGCAGTGAAGTAATGAAATGACACATTTTTCTGCCATATTTCCCTTGTGTCAACTTTAGTGTGAAATTAAGTAGAGTACAGACACAGAAGACTGATAACAGAAATATGTCAAGGCAAGCTACATATCTGCAAACCTTAAAGCTTTCTGCTTAAAAATACTTACTTATGGATCCTGTTTTTTCCTATCTATTTTCCTATGGTTTATGCAATCATGCTCTGTGTGCGTGTAATGTTTGTATTCCCTCATAATAATGTTTGAATCCTCGAGTAACTGGAGTCATGGTAGATGGAGAGAGAGTGATCTGAAAGAGAATTAAGCTCCTAAAGGTTTCATGAAAACAGGTGCCAAAGAAGGGCAGAGAGCCCTGTAAACAATCTGACACAGGCAATGGCTGTGCCAGACATTCTCCTTCCTGAACCCCAAAAGAAATCAACCAGGAGACACAAATCCACAGGAAACCAGACTCCTTAAGTTCTGGTGCTCCTAGAACTACTTATTTTTAAGTAGAGGTTTTGTAGGAAAATGTCACCCCTAACCCAAGTTCAGAAATATACTCAGAATATTCACAATATGCTTAATGTGATCTAACTGCAGGCTGCCTTCCTAGACCCACAGACACATTTCCTCTCCCTCTTTTCGTTGGATCTAGGAACCAGAAGCTAATCGTGTCTCCTTTTGTTTTTGGCGGGTTTGGTTGGTTGGCAGTGGGAAATCAGGCAAAGTGTAGGCTGCAGCATAAGGGGTCTTGGGAGTGCAGGCACAGGGGAGGCAAAATCTCTTACAGAGCTCCTTCGGGGGAACAATTTAGGTGGCGATCCTGCAGCCACTGGCATATGCAAGGAGCTCCAATGAGCCAAATGAGGCCATTCACAAATAGGATAGTCAACAGGACTCAGACATCTAAATGGCATTTGAAAATCTGTCCCTTAAAGTCACTGATAAGGAATATTTCACTTGACAAGAACAACATAATATAACCTTTGCTTTACTGTGGCTTCTGAATAAAATTGCAGGCGAATGGTGTTGTTAGTGTAGTTCCTAATGAAGATATACAGAGCTTTATTTTTGGAGAGTCTATAACAGGCCTAGTGACAGCCCATGGAGATTTATACTGCAGGATGTCCTCAGATACCTACCGGATTCCCTCCCACAAAGGTATTCCACAGTCTCACAGACTTCATTCTGATGTATCTCAGGAGAGAAGGCTGCTTATTAACTGGTCTAGTGTGAAGTATTAACTGATAGTCTTGCATTACATTTTGTCATGCATTAAGCTTTATATGGTCAGTTAAAAAAAAATCAAATCCATGCCCATTTATTCTGAATTCTTAATAGTTATTTTAGCAACAATAACAGAGCATTTCTTGGCTTACCGTCAAAAAAATTAGATTTTAAGGAAGCTGAAATACTAATCAATGATTATTTAGGTTTCCTTGTTTTTAATACATTTAAAAAAGTTCAGTGAATGCCTGAATTCCCCAAAGTCTGTGGAAAAAAATGAAATCTTCTTCTCCCAGACCACAGTGTGGTGAAATAAATTAGTATAATGATTTATGTTTACGGTTTTAGTCAATTCTGATAGAGATTATAGAGACAAAATGACAAACTGCCTTAGCGGTAAACTTAAATCATGTCAGCCAATCTTTAGTTTTTCCTTACTCTAATTGCTCCTCTTGTTCATTTATCTTCCTAGGCAATCTTTAGAAGAAATACTAGTTCAATCAGTGCATGTGCAAACCACCAGAGATAAAAAGTTTAGCCTAATTTGTCTCACTAAATTGTAATGCCTCTAGTAAACAAATGTTAGTTTGAAAGAAAACCAAGGAAATCTAAATAAACTCTCCACAAAATGTTTCTTTCCTGCTTGCTACACAAAGTATTGCTGGTGCTTTATATATTTGCCTTTGGATGCAAATAAAACAAAAAGTATGCACAATATGCCTTTGCAATTATCTGCAATAGTTGCATTCAACTATTCATGTTTGCTTTTCAGCACAAGTAATTTGGTATTATCACAGAAAAAATAATGCAAATAATTAAACAGCAGAATAAAATACTGTATTACTGAAGTTGTATAGCATTTAATTAAGAGATGCATTTTAATTTCTCTGTCTATAATTTTGATGGCAATACTGTTTTGCTGCTTACAGTATGCAGAATTTCTTAATTTAGGGTAGCTTTATTGCTGCTAATTTTACCTTCCTCCCAGTCAACAATTCTACCATACACCTTGGGAGAAGTTGGTTGAGTCCATTAGGCCCTGCTTCCACAAATGTATATACTTTTTTGCTAAAAATACCTAGCATGAAAAATAGGAAAGTGTGTGAATCTTTGCAGAATAGAGGCATAAGGGAATGAACCATCACTGAATTGAAAGCATCCCTGGTATAAATTAATTAAGATCATTCATTCAATTTCTGGGAAGTTAAGGCCCCTGAATGTAGACTGTATTTGCTAAAAAAAATCCATAGCCATAATTCTCCAAGAGCATGAAACAGCTCATTTTTAGAGGAATATTTCAATGGCTCTGATTTTGTTGCCTTTCTGAAGTTTGCTATCAATGGAAGAAATCTCATCAAAGGGAACTTTGCCCATATAAGGCTTTTAGGATCCAGACTTTCTGGGCATCTCAGATTAGAATCTGATCCATATAGCTAGGTTTTCAAAATACATGTGTGTGTAATTACTCATGTAACTAATCCCAGCAACTTGAATCAGACCATATATGTGAGTAAATGTGCATGTATTTTCAAGAGTTTGCAGGATTGGGTCCTAATCCTTTTTTTTTTTTTTTTTTTTTTTTGCAAATCATCAGGATCCCATCAGATTTTATGTCTAGCAATTTTTGTTATATATTACTACAATACGCTTGGTCCTGTGGCTTGTGCTCTACAGGGAGGAGAGACATTTTTAAACAAAAAATTACAGCAGTATCTATAATAGTGTCATTGGCTGAGATATCCAGTTATTAGACAACATGCTTGCCAAATACATATGCACTGGGTGGAAAATATGCTTTCTTTCTAATTAAGAAATTAGAGAGTAAAGATAAAAGCAGAGCATCTCTATTTCTGGACAACAGAGACATAACTCATGTCAGATGCTGGAATTCTTATCACTTTCTCATTACGCACGTTTATCATGGTCATTCATCTACTTATCAGGTCTGCATGATGGTACAAACATCAAAAAAGCACAAACAGCCGTAAGACCTCTAAGGGAGCATGACTTTGGGCCTGACCTTTCAAAATGTATCAAATATACATCATGTTCTGTCTAGTAGACAGCAAAAGATTAAAACTTTAAAGATTAAAGTCAAACCTATAGTATATAAAAAAATCTCTATCATCAACATAATTTTAATGGTTTGTGTGTCTTTTTGGCTGTCCTACATTTCTCCCTGCTCTGATTGTGGAGCCAGACCCTCAACTGTTTTAAATTGCCATAATTCCCTACCAAAAGCAAGTGGGAGCTCTGCCAGTTTACACAAACTGAGGATCAAGCCCATACTTCTTTCTGAAAAAAAAATTTTTCAGGTCTGCATCCCTTCATCCCAGGACTTTAAATGGACCTGATCATGCTTTTACGCATTGTCTCTGCTACTCTAGAACTACAGAACTATACCAGTGAGAAATCAAAAGCGGGCACTCTCTGTATTACTTCAACATTAGCAGAAGCACAGCAGGGCTTTTTTTTACACCTTAGGGAGTCTTTACGCAGAGGCTTTTAGCTTCACTACATGGATGGCCTGATAAACATAAAGGTTTCTCTCTGTTAACTCTGTCAAGGGATCAGCAGGTTCAGTAAATCAGAACAATATCCTCTAAGAAAACCTAACACCATTCCCAAAGCACTTTGGCAGGCTGATTTGTATTACTCTTGTCTCTAAGGATGGTCATCAGAAGGGCAACATGTAGAGCACTGCATGCCTACCCTGGGCACTGCCCAGGTGCCTGTGTGGGAAATACCAGCATGGAGGGGCAAATGTGCCTGAGACCTGTTGGCCACTGCTACTGCAACCTGGTGAAAGCGGAAGGGAAGATGACCAGCATAGTAGAAATGACTGTAGCAGGGAAGTGCCCACCCTTCCTTACAAATCCTTGGGGACTTAATAGCTTGGGAGCCAGCAGCCAAAGGAGAGGGCTAGGTATGCGGGGTTAACATGCGCACCCAGGATCTCTCTGATGCACTGCTTCTGAGTACATTTGGACAACTGTATCTAAATGAGAAACAAAAAATAGAGCACTGTTCAAGGGTTTCCCTTCTTATGAATTTAAATAAATATGACGTAATTGGAGCAAGGAACTCAACATGCGGCTGAGTCTCCATTTTCAGTATAGTCAAGGACACAGTAGCTGTGAGACCTCAGACATGGCACTTTAGCTTTCCAGGCCTCAGTAACAGTGGGTTGAATCGGGTGTTGAAGACAAATTGATGAATGTAGCCTTTTTTTTTGGGAAGGGTTCACAACTTCCACAAAATAATGGATAATCCAAATCATATGATGAATAGGTAGCAAAAAAATGTTTCTGCCTACAGGTACTCACAAGATTTTGTTGCAACGGTCAAATACACGCCGAGCCACGTGACAAGCAGTGTCGCTCTCTCTTCAACATCATAAACATAATGAACACCTGAAAAACAGTGAGGAGCTTGGAGATGCCCAAAGGGCAGCAAGATCTCACCATGACTTATGCATTGCTTTAAGTTCTAGGCATTGGAGAAATACATGTACCCCAGCTGCTTTAATAATAAACAATATCCTGCAGATATGCCTTTATGAGAGGCATATTCTGCCTCTGGAGTTATTAAAATATAGAATTTTTTTCCAGAGAATGACAGCAAAGGTGTAAATGGCAATGGACATTTTTGCTAAGGGGGTGTTTGACTACTACAACCAGGCTATGACTACTGTGCCATGTAAAACAGGGCGCTAAAGACCTATCCTAGAGTAAGGATATCAGTTATGAGACAGCGTGTACCACACAAACCTTTGACATGCAAAAGAAAAGCTGTGTTTCTATTACTGATCCCTTGAACCCATGCAATCCATATTTCCCTTTTTCAGTGAACTCTCGCTGAAGCTCTTAGAGGATTTACAACTTTAGCATAGGATAATCAATTCAAATAAGCACAGCCCTGAAACTATCCAAACAAAAACAAATCGACAGTCACAAACAGATAAAACATGTATTTGAAAGCAGGATACTGAAGTTACTAGAACTAGACAGAGTAGTGGTGTTGCATCACCAGACAAACTTAAAATGCCCAGACAGGAGACAGAGTACCGTAACTACTAATACACACAACAGGAGCAGATTAAAACTGAAGGAGGACAGGTTAACCACCACGGTTTCACAGACTAAAGCTCTGATCCTTTCATGCTGCTTCAGATGTGCATATGATGAACATGTAACACTATCCTAGGCGGAAAAAACCCCCGACCTTCCATAGCTGTAATTATATTACAGCAGTAGGTTTTCTTCTTCCCCCATGTTTGTTGTCTTTTGGTTATACTGCCAGAGAATACCACACTCAATCAATTGCATTTGAGAGAAAACATTCTGAACAGGTTAACCGAGAGGTCCAACAAAGTATACACAGCATATCTGAAGAGGTTTAATGAGGAAAAGCATGCTTTAAAGTTTAATTCACAGCAGTTTTTTAAAGCAAGACTTATGCTCCTAAGTGCCTTTGAGTGGATGTTTCAAACCCCAGAATGAAAGATGCAAAGCAACACAGTGGCATAATCTGATTCCACTGATGGTATTAAGAAGACCTGCTGGCATTAAATATGAAACTTTTTGTGAATCTCAGATTTATTTTTTTGCATTCTTTTATTACTGTATTTGCAGTGCTGCAAGACATCGGCTGCATTCCATAGTTTTTCAGTTCTAGGGGATTTACCTTTCTTGAAGATTAGCCCCGATTATAATCTTATTTGTAATTAAGAAGATAATCTTATAATTAAGAAATTTAAAAAGGAAGACAATGAAAACTGTCTTGTAACAGATCTGTTTCATAGATATGCAAAATGTGTCATATAAATATAAATGTGAAATAAACTAATAACTCCTGTAGCTTTATACAGGAATTAAACCAACTGTGGAAAATGCACATACTGAGAAAAGATTCACAATTGTACAAAGAAGATCGTTGGCAACATTTAATCAATCAAAACAGGACCTGTTTAAGTATGAAATTTTAAACACACAGAATTAATACCTAGAGATTGCTACAGGAATATATAAAACATAGAATTTAAAAATAAATGCTACTTTGGTCAGTGACTGAAGCCCTCAGTTGTTGCGGGCTGCAAAATGGCATAAGCAGTATAGACAAAGCATGATGGGGCAATAGATCACAGTAATAACATTTGCAATAAACAATAACAGAACAAAGCAGACATCTATAAAAATCCCATGAGGAATTTGCCTTATCCATAATTTTTCTTTACATTTGAGAAACTATGTCAGGAAAGGCCATTACAGCCAATGGCACCAATTAATTTCTGCAACTTTTAATGACATGTTTCTGGGTAAAAACCTCAGATAATACCCCAAGCACATGATTGATAGAAGCCTGTGTTTGATTTGTACTAGATTCTTGATTTTTTTAGTATTTTTAAAGAGTCCCAGTGCAGCCAATCAAGCAATCAACATGAAATACTCAGATCTCCTCCTGGAAAGGACAAGAAAACAGAAAGACAACAGGACTTTCTTAGCAGGGTTGACAGACCCTGTGATTTTATTTGGTGATTTTATTTAGGTAGCTTTCTGGATGATGGATTACAGGAATTTTTATTCCAAAGAAAATGATAGCCAAAAGGAAACCTTCGATTCTCATTCCATTCTGAATATTATTATACCTTAAAAGGACTGCTGAAATGCAGAGGAGATAAAAAGTAATTGCTTCTGAGAGGTGAAACATGTAAAAATAAACTGTCTTCACATTTGGTTTTCTGGTCTTCAGCTAACCAACAGGTTTCAAGCATTTGGTAAAATTCAATCTGGGATTTTTCTATACATAAATCTTTGGAGAATTTAGAAAATGCAAAAATGATTCCATATTTCTCCTGAAGAGTTTAGCAACATCATTATTGTGTACTTTGAGATCATTTGTAGAATTAAACAGAGATTGAAAATAGAGGAAGGCAGCCTTTCTTTGCCGTTCTAGGGAGCTTGCTACACCTATCAGAATAAATCATGATGTGCGCACCTCAGTAGCGATTAGACATACAGAACCATCATAATATTTAAAAAATATCCCCCACTGAAACCAGGGAAAATAATGTATTTGTGGATTTATTCTATAGCACACCTGACCATGAGGGTATCTGTCACTGTGTGTATGGCAGGGCAGGTTATGAGGAGCCTGGATAGTGCAGCTTTCAGTAAGAACAACCATACAACAGGAAAAGTGACAGGAGCTGGTTTGCTTAGCTACCTGCTTTGTATGTAGGCGCTGTAATCGCCTCGCACAGTTCTCATGGATTGCTGGCCAGGCCTATAGGCAGTGAAAAGATATGAAGAACAGTCCTGTGACCTCTGTTTTATTGCACTGGCCTAAACATTTAAGTGCAGTAAAGGGGCACCAGGGGAAGAAGTTACATAGCTACAGATCTCATACCTGACGATAGTAAAATTGATAATAAAAGTGAGTAGAAACAGTCCTGCTGTTGCTTATGAATGTTACATGGTCACTGAGAAATGGCAAGAGAAAACATCTCAAGTATTAGAACAGATAGCCCTTTTCTGCTTCTCACCAACCCCTGATCCTGCAAACCCTCTTGTACTAAATGCTCCTTACATATATGACTTATATTTTTGAGCTTGCTGTGATGAAGGATTACAGACTCGGGCTCTGAATACCCAATTTACAAACTATGCGACTATCAAAAAATACAGACAGTCATCTAGAAGGATTTATAAACATGCCCACAGAAATTAGACTCCTGACATCCAAGACTTCTGGTGGAGGTTTAGGTGGCTGTTCTGCATAACCGGTTAGGCACTTTTCTGAGTCTCTGCAGCGGCCTAGCTATCTCTTTCAGTGCCTGTCTCTGCAGGCCTGTTTAATTGCTGTAGGTGGGACGCGTGTCCTCATGGACACTACACCATAGCACAGTTTCTCTGAGGGTTAGCCCAAGTACAGCCTAACAATAACTTTTCTACTTATGAAGTCAAATTTATTTCTGAGATCTGTGGCTTTGACATTCGATGTTTGTTAACTGTGTTTAAATATGCAGTGAGACAACGCACCTCATATATGAACTTCCTTGAAGGTTTCCAATAATATTTATTTAATTGATTTATTTGGAGCATTTTCTGTATGCTAAATAGTTTTGGAATGTTACAAATAAGAAGAAATGTACCATCTAAATTTGATCTTCTAATGAGCAGCAAATGAAGACCACAGTAATGATCCTTGGTGCATTAGATTTCTCAAGGTTAATATTGCTACCTTGTGAGGCAATAGTGATTTTATTCCTCTCTCACTGACGATTAGGAACCTGAGGCACAGCTGCAGATCGTAATAAGCTGTTTAGCTAAGTGCTCTCACCTGCAATGCCATCAAATCTTGTACCAGCTCATGGAAGTGGGCTAATCCTAGCCAAATTGATACATTCTGAAGGCGTTCAGAACTGTAAATCCTAGGAAGGTGATATATTTCATACCCTCTGAGATCATTATACACAGTATGTGTTGGAATTATTCCTTTTTAAAAGGCCTTTCAGTAACACGATACTTCTTTTAATCAGTATTCCAAACCTCTTACAAATGAAAATTTCTCCCCAAAACCTAATTTGCTGTTACTGTGCTAGTTAATTACAAAATCCACAGTTGTTTCACTTGTCCACCAGTTCCTCTCTGCCTAAAAAATTAGTTACTCTCCATCCATCTGCACACAAGCACATATATTCCTATTTCCCTTCGACAAAAGATTCTTCCATGACAGTTTTACAATTAATTCTTTTTTCATTACAGGAAATCCTTGTTATGAGCATATTATCCATTACTGGGGTCACATCTACTATCATTGCCTACCATATAGCTATCATATAACTATGATTGCATTAAAGGCCAAAATTTCACTCCCATAATATATATTCTGCAAGAATCTTCAAGCTCTTCTTATCCCAAGCATTGCCCCCTCTAAATTCCTTCATGCCATTTCTTTGAAGAATAATTATCTATCATACAAAAATAGTATTTGCCCTCAAGTATATCAGATATGACAAATTCAAAGACTGAGAGTATTAAAAATAATTATGTTTACTTTTATTGGCAGAGCTACTCAGAAGAATAGCTTAGTAACTGCAGCGCAGATATTAATAATCAGGAAGGAGACTTTGTAGAAATGCTGCCAGTTTTGGATACAAGTGTCCTCTTCCTTTTTCTTCTGCTGCTTTTGTGAACTACTGGAAATACTCAAACTAAAAAGTGAATTGTATCACAGATGACTCATATAAGCATGTGTTTGTTTTGTGAAAAGACGGGTGTTTCATCCCAGAGCCTTATTCAGTAGATTTATCTGCTACAATTACAGTGCTTTGATCACTCCAGAATAGGTGGTGTAGTGCGGGGTGTAGCTGTCCTTTTCCAATTCACTCTCCTTATCAGGATACATGTCTGTTGATTTGTGGGAAGCAGGCTGTTTTTCGTTCCTGACAAACTCCAGTGATTAAAATGTAGTGGCTTGCTCTTGTTCCCCTGATAAAGGTGACAGCTGCAGAGTTTCCAGTGTTAGTGGATATGGTCCATGCAGATTGCTTTTTAATGAAAGCAATATATTATCTTACCTAGAGACCCTGCAGCCTTACCTTGTTAATGTATTCTGGCTTGGCACCACATTCATCTATAAATTAGTTGTATTAAACATGCTTCTTACTATTTATCCAGTCTCTAAAGAGTTTTTTTTTAAGTTTATTTTGTTTGTAACTCTGTTTCACACCAGCTCCAGCACCAAAATCATATGCAAAATGAACCACAATGTAGATTTCTCATAAAAATATCTAGCATTAAATAATATAATCACAGACACCTCCACACTTGATGATTTGATAATCCTTCATATTTAGCCATTAAAATACTCACTAAGGGATGTGGAGTCAGCAACACTTGATTATACAAGTCATATGTGCAGAGGTTTTCCCTTTCACTGCAAATTTACAATCAAAAAGATGGAAGTAACAAAACCAAATGAAAATCAAGATTAAGCTAAATAGTCAAAATTGTGCTTCATTTTGTAGCTATACCTCTTTCCAAATTGTCAGAAATAAACATTTAACATTAAGCAGATTGAAAATTCCGGTTGCACTGTATCCTTTAACAAAAACTTGCAAGTCTCTTGAATGCTCAAATGTCAAATTCATTATGACTATGAATGGCCTGTTCTTCAAATGTAAGCAGTGCATTCACTGTCAATAATCTATGTTATTTTCACCAACCCTCGTCTTGAACTAAACTCCAGAAATGGACTGGTTTATTATTTAGGGGACTTCTGTTCTTCTACTGGAATATTTTTTATAGTAAAAGATAAATATTTTATTTCAATGTCTCTCATAAAAGATACATGGAAAAAGATGGAAGTTTAGTTACATTATTATTATTTACTCCAAAGCTATAATAAGAA
Source organism: Dromaius novaehollandiae (assembly GCF_036370855.1). Classification (NCBI taxonomy): domain Eukaryota; kingdom Metazoa; phylum Chordata; class Aves; order Casuariiformes; family Dromaiidae; genus Dromaius; species Dromaius novaehollandiae. Next base: position 38,662,260 of record NC_088132.1, read on the forward strand.
GTTAGTAAACTGATATATACAATTCAAAAGTGATCATTGCATTATCTTTAAAATCTTCAATATCTACCAAAATTAAAAAAACATAAATGCTTTAGTAATACAGGAATATGCATATGGGAGCTACTAGCTACTTAGAAAATGTTTGATAACTCTCAAAAATTAAATAGGCTACAGCCACGGGGTGTATTCTGCATTTTGTACTTGAAATAGTGGAATATAACTCCTTTAGAGTGCCTGCATGTCCCTGCTCCGTTTGTATCTTTGTTAACAATGCATGTACAGTAGGAGAGATAAGTAAAGGATTAAAGGAAAGCCTTTGGTTTACATACGCTGTGAACAGTGTCTCTGCAGTTGATTTTTTGAATTTTTACATTTTCTAAGAAAGATAACAAAACACCATACCTGTTCATTTCCTCCATTTAAGCCAGCACCCTGATTGCCTTCTAATATCCTTGGAGAATGATCTTAGAGACCCTAATATTAGAAATAAAAATAAGAATACTCGTGAATTTCTCTTAGCAGCAACTTTGATGCTACAGAATTATGCTTGTTTATTTTCTCTCTTGTGTTTGTTAGTGTTGTAAGTTTTAAAGTCATTTGGACCTGGGAAGTTCTGTTGTCTCACGGGAAGAAACAGTCATCTTTTGGTTATATGTCTAGCATCCAGTGACTTTGTAAACACATAGATAACGACAGAGGAAGAAAACATGGAAACATAATTTTGGCTAGGAATAGCATATGCGCCATCAAGCCTTCTAGCCTCTTAGCCCGGAAATGCCAGTTCACAGCTTAGCTGGGAACTGCACTTTCTCATGCTCCCTTTTCTCCAGTAAAGTTTGTTTCTAAAAATAGTATCACTTTTTCTCTCTGACAAATGTGTGAGACCTATTAAAGGTATAAGCATACCTCATGAAATATTGTACTAAATACTCTACACTCCTTTCAAAGCTCTTCGAAATCAATGAAAAGGCTCCAGCTGACTACAAGCAAAGTTATTTCAAACACATACATTTGCTCCCTGTTAGTAGAGGAAAATTTCAAGAAGATAATTTCTTTTTATTTTTCCTTTCTTTTCCTTATGAACATCTGAAGTCCTGATTATATCATGCTGACATCTGAATCATATTTACAATAAGTAATTGAGATTGTAACCAGGGATTTAAGGCTTCAGCTGATAAATGAGCGCTGCAGGTTAGTTTGTGTCCCTGCAGAAGCCAACTTGAATTTTGCTATTGGCAGAAACAGGACCATGAATTCATGCAGGTACAAAACTGAAAAAACACTGATGTAATGTTATGCTTATGCCCTCTGTAGTGATATAAGAGGGCTGCCTGCAGGTCTGCATCATCAGTCAAGTGTTTGGGACTCAAGGGAATTACCTGAGTGGGTCCCTCTCTCAGCAGAATTTGTCCTAATAAAATGGAAAACATTCAATATGAAATTTTCTTTTAAGCGTTGGGTTCCTTTACAAGATTCTTCTCTTTATTTTGTATAATAGTACTGGCATTGCTGTCACTACGTTGTTGTATTCTGTGGAGAGTTCCTAGTTAACCATGTGTTTCACAGTTTTAAAATACATTTTATTTCACTTCAGTAAATGCTTGGGTTTTGTGCTTATTTTCAAAAATCAAATCTTAAGAAGTGATTGGTAAAAAGGTTTGTAAAATTACTCAGTATGAAATGCAGAATTTGATACCCATATAGAAAGAAATCACATGGATCATCTGCACTCCCATCTCACCAGGAGATGTTAAGGAGATATTAAGATCTAGCCTTTGGCACATATACATAGTGCATGTTCAGGATATTTTCCATCCCCTTTTCTTTGCTCAGTTGCTGTTCAGTGGCACAAAGCAACCCAATCACACAAAAAGCCTTCAAATCCCCCAGCCAGCAGCAGTAGCCTGCTAGTAGAGAAAGGCAATAGCCAGGCCCTCTGTCATCTCTGTACCAGTCAAGGCTAGAAAGGTGATGAAGAAACAGCAAAGACAAGGGATATGACTCCACCACCAGGAGAAAGAAGGGAAAAGTACAAAGGCTCAAGAGAAAGCAAAAGAATTTTCATTTTCTGCTCATTAATCATTTAGACAGTTATACAGATCCACAAAACACATGCAAGCAAACCCAGAGTGCTGACCACAGCTTTCGTTCTTTGCCTATAACCAACCATTGCTTTCCAAATTGGTTCCTCCAATGTATTTCCCCATAAATAACCCGTTTCAAGCAAATATCTAGATATACTATATGGGTTGTTCTCCGCTACCTTTTTTGCATATCCCTATTGCATAAAGAGGTTGTGATTGACAAAATAACGCGCTGATATAAAACAAGCAGAAATTCCACCTCATAAATCCCTAAGGAAAGAAAAGAGATTATCAAACAACTAAATAATGCAACCCACAGCAAAATATACCAGTAAATCATACAAACCAGGGTAAATTGGATAACACTGTCCATATACAATTACACTGGTTGGCTCCCATGACAGCCTTTAAATGTGACACGTTATTTGACATGTATGCAATTAGGCCTTAAAATCAATTTTTTTTCTATTCCATTTAAAATAAAAAATGTACTGTTTCCAAATCAAATACTACCTTTTTATTCAAGATGGACAAAAAGTAGTACCAGGTTAGCAGCACCATCTCAACGGTACAAACCAACAAAAGCTGGTTTTCTTGGACACTGTAGAAGACCACATCCCAGGGAAAAAGCATTACTGCACAATATTCTTGCTCATTTATTAGTCCTACCCATTCCTCACAGGACCTTTTGTAAAGCCAAGATCCAACAAAAAGCAAAAATTCTAATGCCCAATAATATTGATGATATGGTAAATATCAAAGAGGATTTAGCTCTTTCCAGGTACCCATGTACTACAACGGAGGCCTACCATCTCTCGTGTGTGACCCCAAGTGCAGAAGGAACAACGTGGTGCAGTGCGGAGCACAGGACTGGGAGGAGGGGCACTGCTGACGTGATGCTTGAGGCTACACGAATCACTTCACTATTCTACTGCTGTTCTTTCATTAGGGAGTTAGGAATAACAGTGCTTCCTTATACAACTCAGAAAAGCATTAAAAGCCATAACTAATTTCTGTGAAAGCCTGAACACTGAGGCCCCTAGAAGCCACTGTGTGTTACTCTATCACTGGGTGAGAATTGCTAGTCTAAGTCCCAGCCTCCTTGCACCTTTTGGCTATCCACTGGCACCTGGAGATATTAAATGGCTCCAATTCTGGTCTGACAGTTTGGGCAATGTGAAGCCAAAAGTTTACAGAGGAACACAGATGCAAGCAAATGATTTAGATTTCTCTCTCTGCCAGGCTCTGGCTTTTTCTTACTTCTACGTGTTCTCTCTCTTTAACCCCTCTAGTTCTCCACAAATCCAGTCTACTGTATGACCCTCCCAAAAGTGCTTATTTCCCTCCTGGTAACGTGATTTCCAGGAACGCTCACCTGTTCCTCCTTCTGATGATTCCACTTCTGCATGACTGCTGCGATGCTCTCTGCCTTGGCACCCTCCTGAGAAGTGCAGGAGAGACGGACGTCGTGCTTGCAGTAGAAGGGAGCTGACAGTAGCTCGGGCAGCTGAGAAACACGCAACAGCCAGGGATCTGCAGAGCAGTAACTCCTGTCCAGTCCCCAGAACCCAGAGCACCATACAGGCCCTGAGATGCCTGAGCTGCGAGAGGCTACAAAATCTCTGTAGAATTTATGTTCCTTGGCATGGGGTCCCATGAGGGCTAGGCATAGGGTATGGCCATGCTGTGCAGCAAGGTGCGGCATATAGAGGCTTCAGCTAGTTCCAAGTAAGTTCTCCTGTTTGGCAAAGAAAATTAATCATCACAAATATTTTCCTCCAAAAATACTTATTTTCCTTATACTTCAAAAATTATACTTCATGAAGATCAGTTGCAAGGTAACTTGGACAATTCCTGTGAATTTTCCTGTAGAGAAAAAAGAAATGATAGGAAATAGCTGCTGATCATAGCTTTTAAATAAGCAAGTGATTAAAAAGAAAATGTTCTCTAAAAACTCTAAACTGATATTAAAACAGGATTATCTAGCCTGATGCTTTTACCCCTTCTTTCCCCTCATTGTCTATCTATTGTCCACATGCTTTAATAAAAGCAACAACAAAATATGTCACAATTTCCATGCAAATTCTCCTCCACATCAACATGATATTTTTGCCCATTTGAAGAATCAAATATAGTTTATTACATTGCACATCAAGAGAGAAAGCCCTGTGAAACAGCTGTACATGGTAGAATGCCAGGGAGAGGATAAACATTATGTGCAAATCAAAATAGTGTTTGCTGCCACTACACCATTCATTTCCTTTCTGCTTCTGTCTTGCCTCTAAATGCTGCTGTTGGAGCAGGGATTGATTGCCTTTTATGCTAAGGTGCAGTTTTTGCTTAAGGAACACTGATAGAATAAATGCGAACAATGTATGAGAACTCTTCACTTTTTTATACATGTATAGAATATGAAACCTCTGGAAATAATAATCACTAAAACAAACATTTTTGCAGTGATAGCTGTTATCATGGTTGTACTTTATGAAGACAGGTTCCACTATGAATACTTCTGTGGATAATCATGTTGGTGCCAATGCTAAAATGTTGGATCAGGCCAAAAGATGAGATGAACTCTGACAATGAGTGCTAAATCAATTCATCACCTTTTTATACCTGCTCTTTAATTCTACATGTGTTTAAGAAATTATTACCTTCTTAGTAAAAAATCATTCTGTACTTGATATTTTCTTTTCATCCTGTGGACTTGATATGCAAAGGGAAGTTCAAATTTCATGGCATGTCATTCTTGACTCATAAAGGATGCAAACATGTGCTGCTCTAAGTTACCTCCCCAGAAAATCAGATAGGGTTGAGAGCATGCCACCGTTTGTGGCATGATGTTGAGAGCAACGTAAGATCTAACCAAGACATGAAAAGGAAGCATAATTCTTGTTTTATATGATACATCCTGAGTGTTCTGTGCAGTGAGCCCTGTGGGATGAATCCCTACGTCTCCATCTTGTACACTGTGTCTTATATAGGCTATTTTGCACGTAACGGTTTTCTGATCGAATGGACAAGCAGGATCAAACAATAGTTTAAGTGATACAAATTCAGCTCCAACTAGAAAAGGTAGAGTGGTCAGCAAATGACTTCTTCATATTGCACAGCCTTTCATTATGGCATGGTAACTAAGTCATCTTTTTTCTTTCACTGAGCTTGGTTTGCCTTGTTCCTGTGCTTTATGAAACTATGAAGCCTTGTAGGGTAGAAACTACTTGGCTTTTAGTTTTGCTTTATGTAGTACACTGATTTCTGCCTAGATCTTCCTGCCACAACTGCAGAAGATACAACTTTTTTCTTCAACTGACCTTTTTTCCTGAAAACAGAGGGGAAAATTGAGTCTCGCTAGATTTCTCTTCCTTCCTCTTTGAGACCTGCCCATTCCAAAAACATGGAAATGCAAACTGTGCTTTAGTACAGGGAACAAAGGCATCAAACATGCCGGTACTAATAGCTGGGGCATGATGAGAAAGAGCATCTTCCCAAATTGCCTGTTGCAGGGAAAGGGGTTTGATGCAGAGAATAGAAAAAAACCACAGCTGCTCACTCTAAGGCCTCTCTAGGTGTGCTAACTTCAAATTTTTAGTTCTGCAAGGGACAACACAGGAGGCTGGAAAGCACTATTTCCCATGTTTCAGAAAAATTTCAATGTGTCCTTGTGCATTCTAACTCAGAGGCAGTACTTGACAAACTTTATTTTCTTCCTCACCTTTACTACCTCCCCACTTGCAGATGATAAAACAAATGATTAGGGAACATAATTAGGTAAAGCAAGGAGCTGACTTGATCACCAGCAGTGTTACTGTCAGAGCTGCAATGAGAAGCCACATCTCAAGCTTCGTGGTTCTTCTTATCACCCCACCAGGCCAGGCAGCCCCTGTTGTGGCATTCGCAGAGTGGCTGGATGCCACACAGGCTGGTTAACGGAAAGGTAACCAGTTTTGCTCCATCTCTTGTGCCTTCGTATGCTGTCATCCCTTCTTAGCACTTCAGATACGGGGCTCTTGAGGGTAGCTTTATGAAAGGGTTCAGAGTATTTCTAAGCATAGTGGAGCATCTGTACTAACTGCATTTGCACTGACACTTAATCTCATGTTAGCAAAATTAGGGAACAGGCAGGAGCTAGAGGACTACCTTCGCATAACAGGACAACAGCTCCCTCTACTGCTTTTCTAGCAGAAATGAGTTTCCTGGGAAAATAAGCCCTTTCGGTTGAGGCTGGCACTCTTAGAAACAACGGTGTTGTTTTAGAGGGAATACTAAAACCCTAAAATCTGGAAGTCTGCAAAAAAGGAATGTTTGATATCTCTTCTTTTCAGCATGGTTTTGCGGGAGGAAGTGATTAGTTCACTTCATGAGCATTTTTTCCCACCAGTGCCCATGGCTATCTGGATATGTCGTAATCTCATGCGAGACAATCAGTCGTTTTCCTGCCCCTTGCTGCTGCTACCACCAGTGTGTAGATGGGAAAACACAGTAGGGCACTCATCCTGTGTAGGCAGTCCCTTAACTAATCCAGTGCTGTTGAACAAGTGGGCAGATTTACAACCCTTATTTATGATGTTAGTAGTAAGCCAATGTAAAGTACAATCAATACACAATCAATTTTCATATCTGGAAGCAGACAGAAGGCCAAAATTCAGCAGTCATCTTCCCAACCCTACAGTGTAATAGAAATGATTGTGTGACAGTTCTGCTTATAAAACCATCTCGGCAGATCACTTAAAAGATCAGGTCATCTACTTCATGCATGAGAATGGACATCTTCCAACAGTAAGGCAATTTTAGGCAAGTATGCCTTCCCTGTTGTGACTGCTGCTGCATTTACTTACTGGGTAACACCACTTCTCAGTCTGCCCTCCTCACTTAGCTATTGTCCTTTAACAAGCTTATCTGTTTCCAATCCCTGTATGATCATTTGGTTTCTGCAGTCAAGAAACCTGAGAAAAATAATGTAACAGCTCGGATAAGCTCTTGTCAGGTATTGGAAATGCATCCACTTCTCACTTTTGCTGCTTGATTTTGCCAAACTGATGGACAGTTGCAGACAGCCTCTGCTATAGAAAGGGTTGTGCTCATAGGTTGGCAGGAAGCAAAGGGCTGTAATACCAAATTGCAAAAGAGCAAAAGCAGAGAGAATCCAAACTCAGATAAAGTAACAGTTACCATCTTATAAATTATCCTCATCTTCCTGTCTCCTAGGTTCTACCTGAAATATTGTCTTTTTCCACATGATTTATTTAAGCTTGATGCACTCGTACAACTATAATAAGCATACTTGAAGGGATAGCCTCATGTGAATAAACATAAGCCAATGGGCTTGTGAAGACTTGGCATCAGGACACAGGCAGCAGAACTGAGGAGCTGTTGTGAGGGAAGCTGTTACTATTCCTTTGCTTTTTTGTAAGTAGTAATGAGCGAAATAAATATATTTTAGCTCAGATCAGCTGTAGCAAATGCTTGGGTCATCATGTGCTAGTCTTCTCCTAGATGCTCAATTTTGTAAAACCCAGCCCCAACAATACCATGTTCCCCAAACTGATTCCTCTCACAAGTATTGTCTGGACATGCACTAATTATTCTGGCTAGCGGAGGAAACGAAACCAAGACACGGCCATTTTCTCTGCCTGGTTAAACAAGCTGCAGTCCTGCCGTGAGGGAGAAAGGACCCTTTCCAATGAATGGATTCTCTTCATCACAAACAATAAAACTAAGCTGCTCTGAAGGGGATGGGGGACATTACTGAGCTCCTTTGTGGCTTTTGCTAACAGTTTTGGTTTTGTATTTCAAAGTGCTTCCATAAAGGTGACAAATTTGGGTGGCATTTGTCCCTGAAAAAGAATAAAAGCAGAAAAGCAAGTGTATCTCCAGCAGAGGCCAGTGAATATTTCAAAATAAAACTACTCCTCAAAATATGTGCCAAATAGTTTTTCAGAGACCCTTATAGGCTTGCTCCTAGCAACCCTGTCAACTCACACTCACAGGGTCGCAAGCATTCACACATGGTATCACCTCCGAGCACCTTGTCATTGTCCATTGTTTCATGGTCTTCTCTGCAGATTTCTTGCTTTTCCCTCAGTTCTGCTTTGCACTTTCTTTTCTGACGCTGAGTTTTGTATTTGTCAGTGCATAAATAGAACCAGGACTGTAAAAATATTCTACTTGGCAACCAGTACTTGGCAGTTCCAATCAATTAGGACTATTAGTCATGACTGGATGAAGAAGACAGCCTAGGCCTGGGGTGTATAAATGTTCTCAGGGCCCAAAAATTCTCTTGGCAGCCTGAGCTCCAAGCAATTCAGTCTGTTTAAATTACTCTGTTTTCCAGTATGCCTGTGCTAGTCTAGTGTGGTTTGCCTCATATTTCTAGGGAGAGTGGGACCTTTAGAATCATTTCTGTGATGCTGACAAGGCACCTACTCACCTCAGGATCGAAGGAGTGAAAGGGTGAGAAGCAGGGCTAGCCGCCTCTTGGAGAGCAGAGGGGCTTGACCGACCTCTTGTGAGCACTCTCCAGTGGACAAGCAGTCTGAGTCATATGTTGTGAGAATGGCCCAACCACCTGCACCCGCACTGTGCTTATATTCAATCCTGACAAGAGTAACAAAAGTGGTACTTTTAGCTCAGCTTTATCTGAGACCCTGCTGAACTTCTGCAGCAAAGCCTGGTCTGCCCCAATCAGGCCCCAGGTGAAAAAACCCACAGGAAATACAGCAATACAAAGAAAGGCTGGTGGCAGTCCAGCCGACGGTTTACCCTCCTCTCTGACTGGTTATTGGACAATTCCTTAGCACTGGTTTTAGGGGGATGTAGTGTGTCAGTGCAACTTGTGGCAAATAAATGCTAGCTTTTTGTGGGGTTCTGCTGACATCTAGCTCATGGCTAAATTACAGTCAGGGTAACTTACTGCTTACTTACATGCCTTTTAGAGATTCAGCCACAAGAAAAAAAAAGGAATGTATTAGCAATAGACTGTCTCCTGCCCTCAGCTGGGGCAGCACATACATGCATAGCAACACCATGTTATGTTAGTTCATCTCAGCTATTGCATGGTGCACAGGTAGAGACCAGTACCAAAAATAACTACATTTTGAATATCCAGAGCTGTTACGTAGGTGGACCAATGCCTTGATTTTACTTGAAGGCAGATGAAGTTTGTGAAACAGAGGTTCAATTTCTTCCAAATGAACCCCCTGACCTGATACCAGCTCTAGCACCCAGTTTGCAGAAATAGTTCTGGGTACTGTACACTGTCGCAGTGATAGATGCAAGGACAGAACAACTCAAATTCATCAGGCAGCTCAGTGTAGGGCATAGTTTTGAATTTCACGCCTACTGTGGTCAATGAGAAAAAGAAAGCATTCTTTCCCCCAATTCTGTCTATACTGCAGTCATTGAGTATCCATGCAGCACAGATTGCATACTGCACATGCAGATCTGCATGTTATACACACATACTAATATCTGGCCCTTTCTATCAGATCTTAAAATATAAGTTTTAGAAAAACATTCTGCTGGAAACTGTGCTCTTATTCCAGCAGCATTCTTACTATTTTGTTGGATAGATGGTTCAGTTGCCGTTCTTGTGGGCAGATTTGGCTCTGAGCTACAAGGACAGCCAGGCAAGACCATATTTTGATCTTCTCTGCTCGATTTGTCACTACTGGCAGCTTTTCTCCTGTTTTCCATACTGTTCCTAGAGTTTCCATGTTTTAGCGAGCCCAAGACCAAAATTCTAATCACAGGGTCCAGGCAATCGATTTTAGCCATTTGTCGGATTAATCTAAGTATCGACCCATCCTCTTGGATGCTGACTGCAGGCCACTTTACAAGCATCTTCTGTCAAAATTCAGAACCAATCTCTTCGCTGGAGTGAGACATTTTCCCAAATCTGCTTCTTACCCCAATCTGCCCCTTGCCCAACAAGCACACTTTAAATAAACAAACAATTTATTCTTTGGTACTGTAAGATCTATTTGATCTACTCTTACTTTTTTCCCAGTGACAAGGATTTCTAATTGTGTTCCCGTATTATGAGTATTCATGTTCTTCCTTAGCCCCTGCTTAAGTTTCTCTAAACCCTGGTTTGCTTACTTGCTCAACAAACATGGGTCTAATTTACCTTTTACAGTAACCAAAACTGAAATTATTGATTACCTGTTTCCTTCAGGACACATTGTTAAACTGTTTGACCTCCAAACCAGAGAACCTGCACAGAGCAGAAAATCCCCCTGAAAATGTAAAAAGGTCTATGATGCACTTGATGACACGCGTGGTTATGAAGCCACATAATTCATCATTTGTTACTACAGAACTCATTCCTAGGGAGATTAGCATTTGACAATAAATATACCATATGCTGGATTCTGTATGGAGATTTTTTAAACTACCTTACTAAGTCATTAAGGATCTCCCATGACAACTACGACTAAAATGGGCCAAACCCACCAGGGTTCCCTAGACCAGTGAAGCACGTGGGTTAAAGGATGAAGTCATGTCTCAGTCGTGTACCAATTCTTCAGTGAGACATTTACAATTAAATACTTTGCTTGTGACTTGTCTTTCGGAAAGAACTATTACTCCTCTGTGCGGACATCAACTTAACCCTTCCTTCCCCCCAGAAACAGGGGGAAGGAGAAAGAACATAGAAGAAGATGAAAAATTTGAAGTGCAATTCACCAATTGTCATTGAGACAGTTTAGATTCTAACAAGAACTGTGAAAATCTAAGAAGGGTTATTAGCAGTTTCTTGTTACTATCAAAATGTAACTTAACTTCTAAATCAAAAGACTAATAAACTGCATAAAACTAACTTTCTGAAGATGGCCTCTTACAGGAAAGGCTCACACGTTCCACTTTCACGTTGTCAGAGGTCTTTTCATTAGCAACGTTGCCTGAAACTGTAGAGAGAGAAAATGGGCTTTCCACATACTGTAACGGGAAGCTCTGTGTGACAGCCATGAGCATGAGCTCATTCAGGATCTGTAACAGACTATACCAGCCAGCTGAGAAAATCTTTTTGCAGATGATGATAAAACATCAGATTGGTGCTTTGATCTGTCCCTGCCGTTTTGTTTGGATACACCTATCTTCCTGACTCCCAGTCCAAAACAGTTAAGTATCTTAGTTCTCTTCAGTTAGCCACTCCTGTGTTACACCTTGCCAGTAAATGAAATAATAGCTCTTTAAAACAAACAACCTATTGTTGTACATGTACAGAATCACACACTCACACAAAACTGTGTTTGCTTTTGATAAAAAAAACCCCCCACACTACATACAACTGCATGTGCTAAACAAAAACCTAAAGCCTGTAACTGGAAAAAAAATCTCTGAAGAACTAAGAATACTGGGGGCTGGCCTACAGCATGTGAAAAACTGAGGATCTCTGGAGATGAAAGACATTATTTAATTGTAAAATACTGGGAAAAACTCCCAGTATAGCTGAAAATTAATGACAGAATTCCCATGGACTTCATTAGAAGGAATATTTGGCTCATATGACATAGAACAGATGGCTAAACTTTATAGAGATGGAAACAGTGTAAATCACTAAATAAAAGAAATAGAATATGAAAAAAATAATGAAATAAAAGCAATAATGTTGTATGTTTTCCAGAGCACTCTTAGAAAGGATGCTCAAAATAGGTAATAGTGTTATGCTTTTGCCTTCGAGGAAAAACTCTCTCTCCTCGGTTTAACTTCCTGTTTACACTGACGTAGAGATTTCCTAAAGCAAACTATGCTAGCACTAACACAGAAACCACCACCTCACTTCATATTGAGAGATGAATATGAGTACCACCCCCTAGAAATATATGGCTTTTCTTTACCCACTATGTAGAACTGATGCAAGAACTAGCAGAAACTTAGCAAATCTGAGAAGTAGTAGAATAACAGAAGAACAGTATGTGCCTGCTCATCTGTTCAAGCTTATTTTTTAACGTGAAAAAACTTCCAAGACAGCCAGAACCAAGCAATTAACAACCAGGTTATAATGTCGGCCTGAAAAATACAGAAATGGCAGTCATTTAAATGCTGCAAAAGGAAAGGTTCATAAAAGCAGCATATGGAACACTTTTTTCCAAACTAAAACTGAAACAGTTGAAATAGCCAACACGAATTAAGGCCAGAGCCGTATACAAGGACACTTCCCTGAAAGGAGCAAAATGAGCTATCTGATTAAAAGGAAGATCTTTTCTTTACCTTAGAGAACAACTCCATGCCATGGAAGCTTCTGTGTCTTTCTTTTTCTCTCCTGTATTTAAACAGATTTGAATAGATGAGAATTGTCGTGTATCTGTTAACTTAAAGAGAGTACTGTGCTAGCAGTCTACTCCTCCCACATTCATGGGCAGATAAATACATTTTCTGTGTGTGTTATGAAACAGTGAGTAGTTGAGATTCCACGTTATCTTGACCACTGAAGAATGGTTTTGCTCTGAGACATGTCAGAGAAATGATACTGAATTGGCTTTCAGTGAAAAACAGTGTCTGATGGCCCAACCAGGCACAGATCAATAAGGCAGCAATATTTTTCCCCCCTATAAATTAGATGAGAAAAGATAGAAACCAGAATGGAGGTGTCCAGCCAGATAGGTAGCTAGCGAATCTTACTTCTTGAGAGCAGAGGATATTAATTTCAGTAGCCGTGAGAAGCCACCACATCCAGGAAATTAGGATGCCTCTGAGATTTGCAGGTCTGCTGGCTGAGGCAGGAAGTGAACTGGAATGTTCCTATGATTTGTTCTTGTCCTGTTTCTGTTCTCCTAGGAAAACAAGGTTTACCTTCTCCTAAATAAAAGAGTTCAAACTAACTTTGCACTCAGGGTAGCAACAGAACTCATAGAAATTTACAGTTCTCTTTTTCTTTGTCCTCTGAGATTTACCAACTAATCAAAACCAGGTAACAGACCACAATGTATATTTGGACTTTCTGATTCTGACGTAGTGTTTAAGGAAATAAGTTAAACTGGCTTCCTCACAGAGTAATATTATGTGTACGTTATATTGTATGTACATTATACACTCTGGTCTGCAAACTGTAATAGCTTATAGTGGCATTTGGCATGTGTAAATGCAGGCTCATGATCAGATGCACATTTAGGCATGCCTCTAGCTCATTGCCACTTTTCACTTAATTGCAAGAGATGAGCAGAGCTTTCCAGATAGAATACAACACCTGTCTCAACCTTTTAATATGATTTTCAGTTGCCAGATTTTTTTTTCCCAGCAGTCACTGTTACAGCCACTGTACTACTGTATCACTGTTATCATTATTTGGGCTGATGAAATAGGGAAGGCTTGAGGCGTCAGGTCCTGGAGCCCAGACAGAGACCATCTCTACTGCCCTTTCAGCTGTGTCCCAACAAACACTACCACTGTGATTATAAAACAGAGGGCGCATGATTTTCCCTTGTATTCTGTTCATGCTAAAATTGATGCTATCATTAGTTAACAAATATTGAAACAGTTAAATATCAGTGTAGACATGCCTTTATTAATAACAACTTCCCTTCCATTTGAAAATGTGATCTCTAATATCCCTTTAGTTGTCTCTTAATAAGGCTGCACTCCAACAAAGCACACAGGCACATGTTTCCGTGTTGATTTAGTCAAACTATAAGTGTATGCATAAGTATTTCACTATCTTAGAAAAGTTTTTACCAATGAGTTCTCTTGTATTCGGAAATATATTCTCCTCAGATGATAGACAGTTACTCTCATCTCTCTTGTCACATGCATTCCCACCCTGAGGAAAACAGAGCAAAACAGTGACCTGTGATTATTAAGCGTTTCTATCAGTGTCTTGGAAACCAGCACAATCATACGCTACCTCTGGCCTGAGCACTGCTTGCCACTGTCAGTTCTGTCCTGAAATGCTACACACTCTGTCTCCCTCTGGCGATCAGTGAGGCCACATGGCAGGAAGCATCTCTGTGCTGCTGTGGTTTGTCTATAGCTGTAGTTTCTCTGTTGCTCGGGTTCTACAAGCAGGATACAGTTCATTTTCCACTTAATGAATAAATGACTGGATGCAAGCAATATCTGCATCCTTCTCTGCAAACCTTATTTCATAACAATTCCATAACAATTTATAACAACGTCCTGCAATAATAATTTTGTCAAGAGTTTGCAGAAATACGTTCCTGTAATACTTTAATGCCAGAAGCTGGAGATCATATTAAAGAGCTACGCTCTAATAGTTGGAGCGCACTGCACTTGCAGTGGCACACAAAAAGCATCTGGAATACAAAAACTAATGCTTTAAGGATATATGGTAATTGGATGGCCATACCTTTCACTTATGATTTTGCAATTACTGAGTTTCATGTTTGAACTTACACTTTAGACAGTTTATATGTAAAATCTTTCCAAAATTATGTTAAATAAAATCCTATATATATATTATTAGGAAAAATTTGGCTCCTAAGAGTTTTTTTTTTTTTCTGAAATACTTATACAGGTCCCTGGAGCCCTGCACAATGCACCTTCACTGCTTTGAAGCCAGCTACCATTATTCTGAACATGTCGTGTTTGACTGGCATATGTTTTGCTACAAAAATGGATATGGAGAGTACAAAATACCAGAGAAAACTTGTTAATTTAACAGGTAACTGCCATGTTATCCTACACCTATGCTACGTCTTAAAATCTTTCGATACGCATGCATTTTTATATATATAAAGGAAGAGATCTAAGTTCATTGTCAGGGTAGGAGTGCAAAATCAATTACTGTTAGAAATGGAGTTCTGTTTCTGGACTCCTGTGCTCTCTCTGATCTAATAAATCCATCCTGTTCATATATGACTTAATCTGAGAGATGGTGACTTCCAACAGCTTGAAAAGGTGCTCTTACAGGAGGAGCATGAAGTGGCCTCTTGACTGCCAAGCACTTCTCTAAGAGACAGCAATGGAGATCCCGAAGAGGCTTAGTTTCTTTGCTTTTAATCTACACCAAGTTCTCTTCTCCTCATGTCTCTGTTAGATATGGTCTGGTCACTACTTTAGAAAGGCTTTTCAGAGCAGATAACACATATGTTAAGCACATTGATTTTCTGGCCTAAAATTTTTCTATTTAAGTAGAGATCTCTCCCCTTTTATTATTAAAAAAGCTGGAAGGGCGTAAGTAATACCTCCCTAAAGATGCCTATTATTTTTCCCCACAGTGTGGCAATTCTTTTTACCCAAGAAAATCGGAAATTCTGAAAAAGCAAGCATTACTAGTTTTCTAGTAGTGGAAAAAAATGGACTTCTATAAACAAAATTTCAAAGTAAATTGGAGTATATATGAGCATTTGATCCCCATACGGGTGTTTTGTCTATTTAATGTTCCCTCATGAAATGTGTGCATATTTTAAGTTTGTTGTAAAAGTATAATAAAAAGCAAAGAAGGAGAATGCTTGTTTTTTATTGCTACAGCATGAAAAAGAATTTCTTCCTGTTTCTTTTACTTTGGTCTCTGTTGTTGCAGTTATGCATTTGCTTAGCTTTATTCATGCAAATACAGCAAAAGTTTCCAGTGTGGATAAATACACTGGAACTTCTTTGAAAGTTTTCTTTTTAGGTGGTGTCTTTTAATGCTTTGAAGGACACTTTAAAGTATCTACCTTCAGCATCTTCAGGTCTGTAAAGATATAGCAGACAGTTCTACTGAGAACTGGGCAAAATTATCTCCAGTGCTGTCACTGTGTTGATGGCAGTTTTCCACCACAGAATTAGAGCTGCCCATGAACATGGTTGACTGTTTTCTAACTGCTTCATAATATAGTGAGAAAATAACTTCAGAGAAGAAGCTTAGGAAAGGATGCTGGGAAACAGCCACTGACACGTGCAAGTGCCTTTTAGTTGAGAACAGTCAGTACTTTGAACCCAGAAGTACTGGTAATTTATTTAAAAGAAGTCTGTTTAAAGTGTTTTCCTACAAACCTATTCCCAGGAAAAATAAGGAATCCACAAATTACAGGCTATGGATTTTGAAGGTGTTTCTTCCTATTGTTACAATTTTATGAAGTTAAAGTACAGTTGTGAGCTGTAATATCATCTGTAACGGGGTGCTCTAAAGAAAACAAAACGGTATTCTCATTATTAAGCATCTGAGAAAGCAATTCATATAAATGCAGCTGCCTCAGCCATTTCCTTTACTTACTGTTTTGAGGTGTATATCTTCACTCTGAGATAAAGTTTATTGCCTCCTCTAGAACTGCCAGGCATCACACTGCAGAAAACAAGAGAACTTGGCTGATACACCTGGTGCTGCCCAGGTAAATAAAGGACCTGGAGACACGAACATGTAACCAGCAATCTGTTGTGTATTGCTAATTGAAACCTTCTTGAGCAACATCAATGAATCAGCCCCTGGCAGCAGCAGTAAACAGTGAGCGGTGCAGCATGCGTGCCACAAAATAAGGTCCCAAGAGAGCTAGCAGTAACTCTAAGCAGATTTACCAGTTGTATCCAGCTAGCAGTAACTCTAACAGATTTACCATTTCCCTCTGAAAAACAAAAAAGCCCAGTCAAAAGCCTGTTTTATACATATGCTTTCTGAGTGCAACTCTTTGACTCCAATTATTGGTAAAGTGGGCTATTGCCTAGGGTACTAGCCTAATAAGAGCAGTATGACTGCAGCCCTGCTGCTACTTTGTGGGTGACAGGGCAGTGAAAAGGGTGGCTAGTGCTAAGGGAGAGGCAGAAATGCTTAGGGAAGCAGCTGTCGCTGAGGATGCAGCTGTTCTGCCCTCCTGTTCCTCCCAAAATCTGGCAGCAGCAGCAAACCTGGCTTTGAAGAGCCTTCCACCAGTGCTCAGGCCCAGTGTTGTCATTTCCTTCTATCCTTTTCATGGTAAGAACAACCCATCCCTGTGTCGCTCAGGTGGCAAAATTAACTTTTTCCTGTACTGCTGGGAGAAGCTACATTTACCTTGCTGATATCCCCAGCTTGCTTTTTTATGCATGTCTTCAGCAGGGGAATGACAGAACCCACATTTCAGCAGAGAACTAAGGAAAAAGGGCTGAATACAGAACTAGATCACTTCCAGGATTGCCACCCTCTCACCCCACATCTGTCTTGCAGCTTGCATGGCCAGTGGCAGCTTCTCTTCAGCAAAACAGGCAACTTAGCTTGCTGCTGGATGCTCTCCCTTTTCCTTAAATCTAGGCCACTCTCAATAAGTCATCGCTCTCCTATTTTCTTCAGCACCGTTAGCTTGTGTGTGCAATGAAGTCTGAGGATCCTGGAAAAGAACCTTTTCTTTCAGCTCAGGAAGCTGGTACTCAGTGAAAACTGGACAGGCAGCCCTGTGCTGTTGAGAAGAAATCTTTATCTGGTTTCTTAATGGACCAGAAATATATTTTAGAAGCTGTCATAATTTAGGCAGACATTTTCAAGGGAGCTTAAAGGAGTTATGCGACCTATTAGATTCCTTAGAAAACCCATACGTGGATATTATTTGACCAATGTTCTCAGAGAAGAAATGTCATATCATAGATCTCTGGAAAAAAGATCTCAGCAGTTTTCACATCTCTTAAGTTGATTCTGCCACAACTGAATCACAGACCCATTAAGAGAGCACAGTCTGAAAGGGATCTCAGGAGGTCATCTAAGTTTATGGCATTTCTATGGCATTTCTGACAGTTGTTCCTGGCATCTCATTCCTGGCAGTTGCTTCTCTGACCTGTTCTTAAAATCCTCCAATTAGAACTCTTCCACATCTTCCCCCAGGCTATTGATTCCCAAGCTATCATTACCCTTGGAAAGTTTTCCTAACATGTAACCTCCATTCCCTTTGCTATAGTTCTATATTCACTGCTGCTTGTTCTACACGCAGTAGACAATATGTAGAGCCATAGAAAAGGGCAATTTATTCCCATCCTCTTCTTTAGTTGCTTATGTATTGGAAGGCAGTTACCTTGTCTTCCTCAATCTTCTCCCTTTTGCTGTAAATAACTCATTTTTTCCGGTGCTTCCTTAAAGCTCTGAAGGACCTCTGGCACATTTGTGCTTCACTGTTTAACATATTTCTCAAAGTCTGCTGTCCGTATCCACGGCTGAGAAAAAAAATGTAAAGATTGTCTTACCTTACTAGTAACACTTCCATTTAGATAGCTACAAATATTGTGCGCTTGCATACACAGATACACGTGTGTATGGCAGGGCCATAGCTTTTTGTGTTGCAAAAATCCTGTGTTATTCCATTCTATCGATTTTTGAGGTTCTGTGGCTATCTGTGCGCAACCTACATGTCAGATTACGCTCACATCTACACTTGAAGTAGGGTAAACTCCTTTTAGGCCTCCTCCACACTTGCATGGTATTATTTTGTCTTTTCTTGGAGCAGTATTACTGACTGTGACAAAAGATGTATGTAAAAGCTAGCTCTGTGTTCTAACAGCCTCAGGATTTCTCATCAATTTCCCAAATATACCCAGAATAATTATTTTCCTTCCGTCTTTACACTGCTTGCTAGTAAGCACACAACCGAAACACCTACCAGTTACAGTGGCAAAGGAAGTGCCTGTACAGATGTCAATGACAGACAGTACTATTCTCTTCAGGAAGCAGATAACCTGAACTAGCGTTTACAGCTGTGCATATATGTTAGACAAAAACAGTCCGTGTTACAAGAGCTGGAGTGTCTGGAAAACTGACGATGCATTATTGACTGTGTGCAAGGAGGATTAGCGGTGGATGCTGTCTAGCCCTTATGTATTCGGAAGAGGTAATTTGGCATAATGAGAACCTACCTTATTTCTCCTGGTCACAATCTGTGATTCTTGGGCCAAAGTTACACATTCACTGGTCAATTTAATGGAGAAGACATATGCACAGAGGTTGGGTAATTCACTTGGTGTATGCAAGAAGGTGATGTGACACTGATGTTGTGCAGAGGAAGATGATGAACTGGGGGTTATCTACTGTTTGTGCTAATGCTTGTTTCAGCTGGGCAATTTACACTCAACATACAGTTTTTTGTGTGTGACACATTTTGGTTACAGACCATATGTCATTTCTGTTATTTACTTCTCATGCACCATTGTGCACTTACCTGAGACTTTGTCCTTATACCTCAAAATACACTTTATAAACACAGAAACAAGGCTATACAAAAGCAAATTATGTAACAGGCTATACTTGTGTACAGTTGATGTACAGTTAGAAAGATCTTTCTGAAGCTAGAATAGGAAATGCACCATAATTACAGAAATGATTCCTACATTTTGTCATTGAGAAACTATTTCATAACAGATACTTAAGCCTTGCAGTTTGACACTACTAATGCAGGGACTACACTTTACACATTCCCATTTGTCAAATTTCCATCAGGTAGATTTTTAAAAGGTCAAGAAATACATCTGGGGTACTCAGAGCTGAATCTCAGTCTACATGCAGACGAGCTGTTTCAGCACTAAATCCATTCACTAACCTACTAATTCGTTCTTAGCACATGAGGTAATGACATTTTTAGTTTACTTTCAACCGTGCTGCATGGCTGTATTTTGGTATTGCTCTAATGGTAAGTGATGAAACATGCTATGAAATCAGCCCTCAGTGAACACATTCTGAGCTAGTAACTGTTTTGTTATATATAAATGGATGCTAGAGTATATTTTTACTGTTATGCTCTCAATCATGTTTTCTGATGCCATTGATCTTCTGTCAGCTTGATGTTACAAGAAGGTTTCTGAATGACAGCTTTGGTGGAATGAATATTAAATCTAAACTATTTGTCTAGCTTGTCTCCTTCAATTCACTCGTACACCAGCTATGCTGAATATAGTATATTTTATTCATTAGTAACCTAGTGAACCAGGTTCAATCTCTAATTTTTTTTGACTGAAAGTCAAAAAAATAAAAAGCTTACTAAAATGCTGCTGTATTACTGAGGTACCAATGCAGGGCAAAGCATAGTCCAGCATCCTGCCAATGAAATAAAGAGCCATACTCACAATCCTGACACTGTATCCAGATGCTGTCCACCAAAATGACCCTCCCAAATACCTGCAACAAACAAATAAGCCTACCAAGAAATACGATGCTCCTAGAAAATGATTTTTATTCTTCAAGAAAGAATTACCAGAGATTATCTGAAATTAGGAATTCACTAATAAACTCTCGAATACTCTATAAGATAGGCTTTGGTACAGAACCACAGGACATACACACGGAGGTCCGTGGGACAGAGAGTCACAGAGAGATTCTTGAATTTTGGGGGATGAGTGAACATGAACTGGCACTCTTAATAAAACTGATATCCATGAAAATAGTTTTATTAGGGCAAGTTCACAATCGTTCACTAACAAATGACTTCACTGCTTCCTTTTGATCAGAAATTTCCCAGTGGATTGGGAAAAACCCTTTTTGACCAGGACTGTAATCAAAAGGGTTTTGTGTTCTTATAAAAAGCTTTGATCAACCAGTATTTTCTGAAGACATTTGTTGGAAAATCCCTGCTCAGCTCTTCTACCTCTGGGAAATGCTTTTGCTTTGTTGACAGAAGCCTGACTTAGATTCATGCCAAGATGGGTCTGTCTCGAGGATTATACACCAAACAGCAGCAGTTATAGCACCTGGATTCTATAGCTACTAAGGATACAAAAATACAGAGTACACATTTCAGACAGCTGAAGATCACAGAATCAGCATTTCTCTTACAGAAATCACATCAGAGTGCTACCACCTGTAGGCTTTGGGGCCCTAGGTAGGAGACAAACTACGAATTAGGAATAATAAAATCAGTTTACACAATGTGAGTTCATCCTCTCCAGAGATAAAATCCTCTGGCTTTACATTTCACGTTTACATCAAGTTGGCCTTTCTTTGGTGTTAGCCAGAAACTGCTTTTTGCCCTGATGTGCTCAGAAGAGTGGATAAGCATATGAAGGGTATGTGCAGCTCTCCTGAGAACATCCAGGTCTTTCCAGCTGCATTGTATTATCCAATTATCTGGGATGGGAGTCTTTGGTGCTACATTGATTACCTAGCAGATATCTTTCACCACAAATCCTGAGCATCATCTGGCATCCCAATCCCACCTCATTTACTAATATCCCATTCACATAATTTGATTTACCATGTGCTGGAAGAGAATAAATATACTCTGCAGAAATTGCAACCCAGCACAGAGCAGATGACTTTTAAATTCCCACTCTCCAGAACAGGCAATCTCTTTCTTCCAGAATCTGATGATACTTACACCTTAGTCTGTTGCAAATCCTTTCACAGAAGCTCAGTTTTATCCCCTGCTGCAGCTAGCGTTACAGATGGTTGCAGTGGGCTTTACACATATCCAGTCAGTCAAGACCACTGCTTTTACCTTTTTGTCAACTCAGTGTCCTCTACAATTCAAACTGTCCTTCAAAGCCTTTGTCCACTGTCTCACACAAGCCAAAAATTTCAGGTCAGTTATTTCAAGGGTGCAGTTAACAAGCTAGTGAGAGCTGAGGGTTAAGACATTTCAAACATATTGTATACTTGATTTTTTTAATTGACTATGTCCTTCACAAACCCTTATGTAACCCCCACTTCTGCCATTCACAAGGTCATAGTCAACACTTCACATTCTCAAAAACACAAATTACCGATGTGTTTTGAGCCTATTCACCAGACAAAGGACCTCTCTTTCCTCGTGCTCTCTTTCAACACTCTGGCAACTGCAGTACATGTGTCTCTTTTTGCTTTGCATTTAGATTTCTCATGTGCACACAGATGATGGGAGGCCCAGTTAGAGGCACTGCTGTTCCTGGCTGACAGATATTTTTGGAGGTTTTGTTGTTTCTTTAAACAACACAGCTCAGGTCAGCTAGAGTGCTAAGTTTATTACTTCTATCTCAAAAAAACAAAGCATTGCCAAGTGACAGATAAGAACTGTGGCTGCGGACAAAAACTCAGAATTTCATTTCTCTAAGAGCCTGCTTTTGTTGCTTGAATTTTTTTTTCTGATCTCTCAGTTGCCTCCATTTTATTCAGTAGTACTCAGTGTTTATTCAGAATCTGTAAGCAGGGGACCTGGGGCATTCAGTCATCTTGATCCATGGCACCTGCAAGGCCAAACTTGACATCATTCTGAAGAGTGACCCAAAGAAAGACAGTCCTCTCATTTAATTACAGGTATCCAAATGCTAAGTAACTCTTCCAAGTTAGCTACCTAGACTTCCCCTGTAGTCAGTGGGATCGCACCAAAACTTCTGTAAATGAGGTATCTAAAATAAGGGGGATGAATCACATTCAGGAAGTACCTACCTCTCCCCCCTGACTAGAGATGAAGCCCAATGATTAAGATTTACACAGCAAAAGTTAGGCAGGAGAACACAGAAAATTTCATCAAAATCCTCTTGGGGCTCCTTACTATTTACAACTAGTTCTGTAATTGCAGGAATTTAATTTGTATAATTTCAGAATTGTGGTACACTTTATTTGGGATAAAAAATTTCTTTGGCAAAGCTCCTAGGATTTCCCTCTGTTTTATTAGAACAGTTACTGAAATAAATTCTTATGTATTAGGATCTTTCTCACCAAACCACAGCAGTCTTCAAATGGAAACAGATCAGTATTATCAAAATAAATCAAGTATATACATACATATTTGGTACAAATAAATATATCAAGTAAGGAATGCCTAGTAGCCTGCTTTGGGATCTCGTGCTGTATGACAGACCTAACAAATACTGACGGTTACAAGAAACAGTTAATTCAGTATGAGATTAAAGATTCACTTTTTTTCCAAAATGTTCCAAGTGCATTCAGTGAAAGAAGTGCAATGACTTTGAGGGAATCAAACTGGGCCTTAACAGACCACCAGATGAGTTGAAAAGTGCTGAGCACATCGCCAATGTTCAGCAAATAACAGTAAATGGTAATTTAAAATTGCATTTTTGCATTTTTTGATTTCTTCACATTTTAAAGCTGTAAAAGGACCATTAAACATTACAGCAATTCTTGACACAACCGATTTTCTGTACTGAAGTCCTGATAGTGGACATTGCCTCATTATCACCGAAAAGAACATCAAAAAGACCAATAAACCATCTAAAGCTGGAAGGAAGGAAGAGTGAAGTATGAGAAGTACCTGCACTCAGTGTGTCCTATTAACACCGTCTTTATTTCCTTTATACAAAAAATAGAAATAAGAACAGACAAAACATACTTGAAAAAAATCAATGCTTTTGCCTTGGTCTCATTGAGGAGCTGAGCAGGCAGAGTCCTGTCTGACAGTTTTACAGTACATGTCATTGAGAAAGGGAAATAAAGAAATATGACACTATATCCATGCAATAGATGAAGTACAAAATGTGTTCTATGGCCCAACAAACATTTTGGAGCATTGCCTGTGTCATAACAATTTTCAAACCGTTACCCTTGCTCACCCATGCCTTTACACAGTACGGCTTACAAACAAGTTACATATACACATATATCATAAAAAAGTTTTGTATATGGTCTAACTGCTACAAATTAAGGCATCCTAAGAGTTTGCTGTTTTGCTGGTGAGGGGTATGTCTCATATTAGTGTTTTTCAAAAGGATATATCTCAGGCATTTCAAACAAAGTGAGACATCATGAGATGTGGTTTAGAGGAAGAATTCCTGCAGATCTGGTTCTTCAGTACTTTTTTGACTGTAAGACTTCTGACTTTTTCTATTGATGTCATCATGCCTGGAGAGAAAAAGAAGAAAATTACTCATGGTAACACTCACAATATAGAGGGATTTGTCTTGTTTTTGTTTATTCTGTTTTATCCAGTTTGCAAATTTTGAACTTTGAATTAATCTTTCTCTCTGGGCTTATTTCTCTAGGCATGTACTACATACAGTATTTCTCAATACTGTAGATTCTTACTAACTTTTCTTTAGCTACTATTCTGCAATTAAAACTGGAAACCAACGGAAAGACCAGGAGCTTTGCGACTCAAATCATAAATTAGGACATTGTCAAAATGTTCTGGTAATGGACAGAAAGTACAAAAACTCCTAGATCCTTTAGTGAAAAGTACCATAATGATGAAAAGATTCATTACAACTAATGAATTGATTAGTAGGTGCAAACAAGGTGAATGACTGATTTGTAGGCCTTACTTCATGGGTCTGCTTAAGTAGAAGATGGTGGCACAGGCAGTAGGAAAAATAGCAAGAAATAATTCTACTTAAGCTTTTTGAGGCAGGGCCTGTATCTCTTTTAACATTGTAATTTAGGTAAAATCTTAATTCAAATCATTAAGATTTTATTAGATACACAGATAAAGATCCTTTCTGTATAATGTATCTTCATTCCCACACCATGTATATATTTTTTAAAAAAATCTACTCTGTTTGTGACACAAATGTCAGCTTTCCAATTAAAGTAGAAAAAACAAATCCTGATCATCTGTAACATCTAAGTTTCCCCAGGTCCTTTCGTAAGTCCTTGTTCTGATTCCCCAACCTGTTCCCTACTCTTCCCTTCAGGCGAAGGATTTTGGATAAAGCATCCAGGCCACAGCAACTTTCAAAAGAGTTAAATGTCTTATTTTTAGTTATTACTGCTTAACAGCAAAACTCCCACTATACAGTCATGACTAACCAGTTTGTTGTTGCAAAGGACAGATCTTACAGGGAGGTTAAAAACCCACAGCAAAAGGCAAGGGGTATGTCTATAAAAAGCTTGCCCGAAGCTCACATATTTGTGAGCCTGATTCTTGTAAAACAGATTGCTTTAATTTATTCCAGTCTACAATCACCACAAAGAGCTAGATACCCGCAAAAGACTGATACTTAGTATGCTTAAATAGACTTGTGGTTACTACAGGATTTAACAGGAGCTGACCTTCTCAGAGACTGTACTTGCAGATCCAAGTAAGTGGGCATGAGGCACCATTTTATTTTAAAGTCTCCTCCACTCATCTCAATTACTGTGGCCTGCACACCGAAAGTAAGTGCAAAAGACATAGAACTGAGTTTGATGAGGTAGAATTGGTAGAAATGAACTTGAGGAAGAAAAACAGGAGCATTTAAGTTTTTGCTACAATAGCTTTTTGGCACTTCCCATGCATTGCTGTTATCAACAGTAACGTTTAAGTGTTAACTGTGGAGCTCTATTAAAGGATATTTTGTAAGGTTATGACAATTTCATTAACTACTGTGTTAGCTTAGCTTTGCAGCACTGAAATATATTATGGGTGAGTCCCCATAGCTCTATCCATGTAGAAGCTTCACTGGCACTCCACACACCCCACTTGGCAGCCCTGCAGTTGCACCACGATCTTTAAGAGGGTTGTTTCTAGCTACTGCAGATATCTGTAGGTGGCAATGCAGAACAGACATGCCTTTTACAACTGCCCCCTCTGCTTGCTGACCTGAGGGAAATACATTAGTAATATTACTAACTACTAACCAAATTTCTAGTATCTCCTGCTGCCTGTGCCACCAGATAGGTACTCACCATCTCCTTACACAACTGGCACCGATATGCAATCATAAGAGTTCACAACAGAACTACTATCAATTGTCTGGGACAAGGCCTAAATTATTTTTATATTGATTTTATGCTGTATTAGTTTGAATCATTAAAATATTATTAGATATAAAGATCTTTTTTCTAGCACAAAGATTTGGACCAAAGTTGTAATTTATTCAGCACTAGATCTGGCCATGGAAAATCTGTTACACTAGACCCATTTATTATTTTAAATGTCCAGTTTATTATCTGACAGAACCCTGACATGCTGATTGACCCTGAAGTATTAGGCATCTTTAGCTGTTGATAGCTGCAGCTAATACAAGGCTTTGTACTGATAAGGTAAGTTAGTGCTCACTTTAATGAACTGCAGATCTCCAATGATTTAAAGTGTGGGAAAGAACAGTTCACTGTTCTTTCACTTACATGTAAGATGGAAATAACTACAAACATTTGCTTGCAACTGTAATACACAAGAAACCAGCAAATCCTTCCAAAAGGGGAAAAAATATCCCAACCCATCCTCCACAGCTCTTTCTTAGACTCTTACAAAAAATAGGGTGTATCTAATTTTAAAAGGACACTAGAAAATTTAATGTAATTTTCTACTATTAAGCTGCGAACAATTTGAAAAAGTAAACTACAAGACCTTGAGGCAAGGGAGTATTTTGACTGAAAAAATAAAACAAACAAAAGAAATAGAAGCTGAACAAAAAGCAGCTGGAATCTGATGGACAAGAATGTCATTTGATTCCAGGTAGATTTCCTTTAATGCTTTCAGATTTCAGAGCATGCTAATAAAACCCCCTATATAAGAGTTTGAGTTAAAATGGGCTTGGGACTGTGTCCAATAATATAACCCTTCAATATAATCATCTACAAAGGTTTAAAACTGCAAAGACTGCACCATTTTGCTCTTTTCTGAGCAGCTCTGAAATGATAATTACATGGTCTCCCCAGACCATCCAGAGAAAAGTTTAGACTGTGTCCAGGGACTTGTAGTGCACATGATGGCAATGTTCTTCTAATATGAAGTTTCACAGTCTACATGGCAGCATGCAGTGGACAAAGGGCAGCTACCCATTTTGCTTACTCAAAAACCATGAATTAGACTAGAGTATCACAGAAGCTGGCTTGGAAATTTTGAGCACATTCTGGTCTGTGTTCTGACTTCTGAAAAGCACAATACGTTTTCCATTTTTGTATGAATTTCAGAAATCTCATGCTACATAGTGTTGCACACAATTTGCCCACTTTTGTCCTAGGAAGTGGGTATGAAGAGAACCTCTTCAAGCCGCACTTTCACTGTATCCAGCCGCTTGTTTCCTGTTCCCTTCAGATAGCCCCAGACAGTCCTGCTCAACCCCTTTCCCCCTCCCTTCAACAAGAAGGAAGGAACGGGTCAGACACACACTTGCTCTTGAGATGCTTTCCCTGCAACCACCTACACCAGTCCTTTCACTTTGGAGATGGCTGGAAATTTCCCTTAAATTGACTCTTCGATTTTCTCTGCTGCCAGGGGAGCACCATAAAGGGGAGCAGAGTGGGGATGACGTGGTGGCTAAGCTGTGCCTGCCAGGATGGCTAGCACCGCAGGCCCAACCCTTACCCTCATTTTCCCAGCAAGTGACTCTGCAAGCCGCAGCGGGACTTGCAGTATCTCTTATGATGAAAAGAGAGAGGAAACACCATGCTGCCAGGGACTTCTCACACAGGGACATTTATGTGAGGCAACACCCTACTACAAGAAGCGGCTACATCTGTGCGATGGTTCTTACAGATGAGATTAATGATCTGGTATCTCCCCACTGCAGGGATGGAGAGCTGGGCCTTTGACCGGAGACCGCTCACAGATGCTACATGCAACTGCTACAGCACAGGCAGTTTTCTACACTGGAATTTCCCTATATTTTCAGGAGAGAATGAAAGCTCTGGAAACTTTACAGTTCTGTTTCTGGTTTCACATACCCTGTGTCAATCATTTCAGGACAAGATTCCCTTTTGAATTATGAAAAATGTGTTTTTAAATATGGGAAGTTCCTGGCATTAGAAAACAAGTGAGCAAAGAAATCTCTTAGGCATTTAGAAAAGAATAACTTGAAAGTAATTCAAGCTCCTGAACCAGAGAATGATTAATTTTCCGCAGAAGTACCTTCAAATGTGTAATTCTGGTGTGAACAACAACTGTTTTCAAGCTTTATGAAAGGATTTACATCTCAGTTTAACAGAAAAAAACCTGTCATTGCATTAATTCTGGAACTGTTACAGTAGAACAAAAGCAACAGAGAAATATTATAAAATATTTGCTTATAAAACATACATCTTGTCAAGCACTGTTTCTGCCACCATGTCTTTATGGATCTTGAAAGACTGGCATCTATCCACCTGATACTCCTGGTGGAATACATCTAAACTCAGGAGGTTAAACACAGTCAAAGTTATCAGACTTTTTAAAAACAGATTTAACTTCAAAAGTCTGAGGAGAATGTGCAAAAACAGGAGAGCACAGCACTTAAAGAAAAAAAAATTCTGCCCCATGTTCTTTCCTGTACTCTATAGTTAGAGAAGAACCATGGTGTTTTTGCTCTCTTCATGAGAGGAAATCTAATTTCCATTCTCATCTGGTACCTGACTGCCATTCAACAGAGGCTGAATACTCAGTCAAAGTGAGCTAAACTCCCTGGTGGATTTATGACTACGACTACTTTTTATACATGCTTAGAATGAAATCTTGTAGCCAGTTCACTGGTGGCACCAGCAAAAATCAATTATAAATTTCTATTTTCCTAGGAATTTAAATATTCATCTATTCATCTATTTCCCCTCTTGTGTATCAATCAATCAATTCTATTATGTCAGTTATGAATAATTTTAGCAAACATGCAATTAGAGAAAACAAGTGACAGAGATGCTGAACTTCCCCATGCATAAGCACATACCAAGCACAGTTACACAGATGCTCTTCATTCAACGTGCTAGAGGAAAGTCTGGTGTAGCTGAAGTAAGGCCCCTAAGGAATTACAACATACGAATCAGTTGAAAACATGCAATGAGCTTACCACATGCATAACACAGAAGTCTATCAAAACATGCAGTCAAATAGCCACAGGTTTTTTCTTTTCTGAAGTTATAAAATGAAGCTAAATCTGTTACCTCTTCAAGGTATGTGCTGGGGTTCTTTGAGCTGGTATGAAAGTTATTTTTTTCTATAATTTTGATGTTTCACAACAGTAACATGCAAATGTGTCCCTTTCACAGGTAACATGCATTTTACAGTGCAAGTGTCAATACTGTTTAAATTCCTTCACCCAACTCTCCAAATTTCTTAGAGAACTATGAAAGCCATTCATGACCTTACTGCCTATCAGAACATCTTTGAAGACAGATTGTCTTTCTTTCTATCACTAAAAAATACAAATCGCTTTTTCAAATACATTTGCTGTTATGTTATGAAAATACTTCTACGTTAAATTAGCAGTTCATCTGGACAATCCATGTGGTAAACTTTATTAAATGCACTTCCACTTCAGTCTAGTCTATTAGGTCTGCTTTGAAGTGTTACTTTCATTTAACGTTCTGGTATGACACTGTTCTATCCACAGTATCCATTAACATGGAACACTTTCACTATTTGCTAATTTTATCTTTCCACTTTTTCTTTTCCACACTCATTTTGCCTTCTCTATGCCTAAGATTTTCCTGTGCTTTTCTCCCATTACCTCGTCATACTTTTCACAGTACATAATTCACTCTTCCTCCTCCTCTTGGCCTGCTTTATGTTCTTTTTTTTCCATCTTGAAATTATTCTTTCACTTTATGTCTCTCCATCCACCCCTTCCCTCCCACCCTCACTTTCACGGAGGATTAAATGATGTACCACTCCCTCTCACTCCATTCTTTATTCTATCTGCAGACATCCACACTTCTCCTGTTTGCCATACACAAATGCACTGTGCTCACAGTATTTCCTACCTCTGTTTTCATTCAATACCTCTTCCTTTCTCTTAGAAGAGATATTTGTTTGGAATAATTTTTCTCCCTTCTTTGGACAAGAGAGCCAGCTTTCTGACTGGCGCAACCCCTCTTTCTATTGTGATCCCAGAAAGAGCACTCTATTGCCTGAGGTAAGGGGAAGATCTGGGTTCAGACCACCCATACGCTCTGCCAAGAGCAGACTGTGTACTGTGAGGAGCGGGTGGACAAAAGAGATTAGGTGCTGATAGCTTAGGCACCTAGGGGATGGCTGTACTGCCACAGAAGCAGGAAGGACCCCTTCTGCTATTTTTCCTATTTATATTCTGACATTTATTTTTATCCTGTTGCCCTCATTGGTCATGGCTATAGGACAGGGCTAGTCCTTCAGTTATTTACTCCTCAGAAATCCCAAGGATTCAAGTTTGACATTCCCACAGCACCGAACATCCATTCCAGGTGAATCACACCTTTGTGGAGAGCTTTTGATACAGAGCAAATGCACTGTGTGTGCTAGAGTACAGACTGCATACAAGCAATACCTGCCACTCCTTCACAAAGCCTTCCAAAATTAAGACAGTGGACTGGCTTTTTACTGGTCAAATACAGTGGAGTATTTGGGCATATCCTTTTGCTATAGTAAGGTAGGAACAAGCCGCTCTCAAAACTATTACTTAAAAAGAAAAGAGAAGAAAAGGCCCTTCCTCCTTCCAATGCACTCACTGTCTTGTTTCTTCCTTTTGTGGGAGTTGCTGGATTTCCCTTGCTATCTGCTGTCTTCCTTCCTAATGAGGTAAAAGGCAGCGTTGATGAGGTTTTGATCAAGTTTGCTGTCTGACAGTTGTTGTTGTTATTCTGGTTACCACTCAGGGTCTCCATTATGGATCTAAAGGTTCCAAAAGGCCTTTTCAGCTGGTCCCCAGCTGGTTCTCCAGTGCCGGGTGGAGTCCGCAAAAGTGCTTTACCCCGGTCTTTATCCTTTTCCTCATTCAGTTCTGTCTCTGTTAGCTCCACCTGCACCACAGGCTCCTCAAAGGTTACTCTGAGTTTCAAGTTTTGGGAGGTTCTGCGCTTTGAAGATGGAGACTTCAGAGCACTCTTAGGGCTTGTGGCAACCTTTTGAGCAGCGGCACTGTCAGAGCTGGATGGAGAGCTGTCTCCAGAAAATTGGCTCTGAGATACAGTACCAGACTGATACTGGGATTCACTATCTGGATCGCTGCTCTCTGAAGTAGGGGAAGGACTGTGGCCATCCACAGACTTAGAAACTCTGATACCAAAAGGGAAGCGGCGCCCTGCTGCTGAAGTATGTTTCTTAATCATCAGATGCAAACTTTCTGTGCTCTCAACACTTTCCACTATAGGTTGAGGCCTTGGTTTGTCAGTTCTTTTCACAGGAGTGTTCTTATGGTCCTCAGAATTAGCTGAGTCTGTGTCAGACTCACTGAGCGATCTCTGCATAAGTTGCCTCAGTCTGGCTAACTTCAGCTCCCTTTTCTCTGGCAGAATCTTCTTCACGTTCTTGGAGGAAGCATGAGCATCCTGAAATTCCAAAGAAAGCTTTTCCTGCATACAGACATTTTCAGAGATTTCCTTTCCCAACAACTGGCGCAGGATTTTATCTGAGTCCTCATCTTTTATCTTGGCCCGAGTGCGGCTAGAAGTTCCCAGGCTGCCAAGAATCTGAATCCCATCTTGGGTGTTCAATTTACTTTTTGGTAGAGACAATTCATCTGCTTCAGAGGGTTTCCACTGGGGTTTGCCAGAAGCAGGAGATGATGGTGAGCTTAAAGAAAAAAGGGGAAGAGAAAATTTCAATATCACAGCCAAGGCAATGAACATACAAAATGTGAAACTGCCATTTCCAGCATTCATGTCTGTCTCAGCTTATTGTTACTTATCCTTTTCATCGTTACTCACATGGAATTCATTATTCTGATGCTAGAGTGAAGATGACACAGAGAAGGATGTAACCCCGCTTCTATTCCTAATTAGGATTTGAGTCTATTTTTTTTTCCTTTAAACAAAGAATACTCCTTAATACTCCAAAACTTAGATTGGTCATTTCAATACCAAAGATGACTTTCTGAGGATAGTTTTAGAGAAACTACTGTTTCTTATTTCTGTGAGGGCTGGCATGTTTTAAAAGGTGTGTGTGGGCAGGAAAACACAAAGCAAAATGCTCTACTCTTCAAGTCACATCATAATACAAAAGTAGCTTATTCTAAATACAGCAAAAATACTGGCTCTCTGCACAGCAGTGATTTCATAAATCTTAAACTTCATTTGGTATTAATAATAGCCATGTAAGACTACATAAAAAGTCAGGGTCATTCACACTGAAAACCTTTTCAAGTATGAAATACTGAAAGCATGAAAAAAGTGACATGAATTTATTTCAGTACTCTTAGAACAATAAATTAAATTTAGAACTCCAAATGTTACAAAGTAGGGAAACAGCAGTCTCAAGTCTGATTTGTAAAGAATGTGAGTTACAGAGACCATTTCTTTCCCAATGACATATCTGAGAGCTCATGATACTCCACATTCTTATCATAAACCGCTTTTCCTCTGAGCAAGGGTAAAGCGACAAAATTAAGGTTAGTGTGAGCCACTAAATCCATGAATCTCATTTCCTCCCGTTTCCAAGAAAATTCTATTCTGATGAGTCCATAGTTCCAACAGTGTACAAAATTCATATATATTACTAGCCACTTCATCTTCAATCCATTATGAGCTTTTTTTTAATGTGGGAATATATGCAAACTGAAATAATGTCACTAAAGAGTATACATGTATCTAGAAGAGGCACTCCTACTAAAAGGGTTAGATTCTATTATATCTACTGCTGTCTCTTTGGACGATGATCATATCCACGAGTGAGTTCTAGCTTGGAGGAAAAGCAGCAACCAACTATGAAATCAAAGCTAAAATAACACAGTACCATTTTCAGACTAACTCATTTAATTAAAAGGGTGTTGAAACCTACCCTTCTACAGAAATAATGAACAATGAGAGGTCACCTGACCTTATCTGATACTGAAAGTGAAACAGTCCTGGTGCTCACCACTACTCAGAGGTGAAATCATTTGAAAATTTCAGCCAGCAAAAATCACAGAAACCAAATGAGCTGGAAGACAGTGTTTGATCCCACTGTCTCTGCTGAGCTGGCAGACAGGGAAGACAAAGACCATGAGTCTATTAAAAAAAGGACAGAATAACTCTTCCCAGTGTGGTTTTCTACTTTAGCAAGAGTTTGGATTTGCTAGTTAGTTTTCGGCCTTTTCCTAGCCTATGTTCCTCTATATAAATACATCTCCAAACCCAGTGTCTTTATTTGTCATCTATTTCTGTAATGATTTGCATTTGCATGAAGCACTGACAGATCTACTTCAGAAACATGGAGCACT
Organism: Dromaius novaehollandiae; assembly: GCF_036370855.1. Taxonomy (NCBI): domain Eukaryota; kingdom Metazoa; phylum Chordata; class Aves; order Casuariiformes; family Dromaiidae; genus Dromaius; species Dromaius novaehollandiae. The sequence continues at coordinate 38,695,160 of NC_088132.1, forward strand.
TGTTTCCCACAGAGCATGAGATTTAATAAAAATGGAATAGAAAGCAGTCACTGTTCCTACACATTCACACCTGATGGCCCAAAGCTCAGACCATTGATGCCAGCAGGAGCTTTTGTGCTGGCTTTATTCTTTAACACGTATTTAGCTCCTTATAACTCTGAAACAAGGAAAAACATGGTATATATTTTCTAGATAGAGAAACTGAATTAGAAAATAATGATGAACTGAGTGCTGTTCACATCTGAGTTACTTTTTCCCTTTCAGTGTCTGCTTGAGATTGCTACCCAAGCGAAGTTGTGTGCTTACTTGACTTACATACATCACACTGGAAGTCTATGGCAGAATCAGGAGACTTCAGGCTCCAGTCCTGTGCCTTTACTGGAAGGGTCCCTTTCCTCCTCTTTCAGGTTACTCAGTTTGTGGCTATTTTTGAGACTGGGACTGACAGGATATAAATGAAACATAAAATTTCTGGAGCTTTGACTTTTTATACAAGCTACTACAGGCAAAATTTAATGAGCGTAAGGAGTCTTATTAATCTGAAAGCAGGTTTTGTTGGTAAGTGGCTTTATAAATTACAGCTGGCAGGAACGTATGGTGGATCACCACAAGGTCAAACTTTACAACTTTCCTAGGGGTTTCTATGATTCTCTGCTATTCATCTAATACAAAATATATTCTGTTCCACTGTAAATCTGATTTTTACTCTTCTGGGGAACAGGGACTATTAATTTCATACTCAAAATGTCCAATATTTATACAACTTCATGCACTGTCAAATTCTAGCAGCTCAGCTTCAAGCCCACAAAGTAAAGGAAACACACTTACTTTGACGGAACACATTTAATTTTTAGACAGGTCACAGCTTCTCCTGCTAATAGTTATACCATGAAACTACTCAAATCTAAGATACAGTAGAATTCCAGTCATGTTACCTTGGAGTTATGGGCAGTGATTTGCCCTCTGACCGCTGGGCTTCTAAAAGCTGCTGCAATTGGTTCTGTAATGTCACACGTTCCACTGTCTGCCTGCAAGAAAATATCAGATTGTTTAACCTGTATCTTAAAATTGTCAGCCTTAGTACAGTAAAGGATAAATGATACCACTTGTTCAATTTTGCATGCAAAAGAGAAGCTCCATTCACCTATAAATTAAGTAGAAAATAAAGATAGAGATTTTAAATATTAGCATAAACAAAGGGAGCTAGTTCTCTTGTAAGTTGTCTCTGAATACCTGTGCACATTGTGCAATCACTGTACAACATCATTTGAGAGATACTTACTTACCAGGAATTATTTATTATATACATATATATATTATATACATACAAGGATAAGTGTGGGATCGTAAGCAGCAGTTTGCTGGAACTGAGTGACTCACAAAAAATAATAGCCCAGAAACAAGCATGTCATCTCAGAACCAACTTTGGGCCACTTGGTTCTTGTTCAGCTGAATAAAGGAAGGGGAAAGGGACAGATTAAGAAGTCTCTTCCCACATTTGGTGGATGGCCTTTACTCAGCTGAACAATGGCTCTCAAACCGCTCTCCTTTGCTCACTGCAAATGAGCCCAGAGAGGAGCTTTTGCCCACTGGGTAGGGCTGGTCCACTCTGCTTCAGCCTGCAGGACAGAGCTAAGTATGTCCGTGCTGTATTCCAGCAGAGTAGGAAAAACTGTATCTGCTTGCTGCACAATCTTACCAAAGGTCCTACGTGTGCTCCGCACCCACCTTATGTTTAGTAGTGCTGTATATACTGCATTTATCACTTTCAGTGTGACGCTGTGATCTATGTTCAACAATTTTAGAGAGCAACGTTTAAGAGAAATAATAGTAGGTATACATTGTAACCAGAATCTAGCAGAATATAACCTTATCAAGGATAACATACCTATAAATACAAAAGTTAATTTGAAAGAAGTTCACTCAGTTTAACAAGATTATCTTCTGCAAATCTTCAAGTAGTTCTAGGAAAATAAATAAATAAATCAATTTGCCACAAAAATTCTCCCTTTCCCTGCCCCGTCCAATGTTGACCTTCCATTCTAACATATAAATATCACTTTATCTTGTGGATTACAACAGGTAATGTCTATTCATTTAGCGACATATTTTAAGTTCAAGCACCTCTAAACACTGTACAGATACAAGCATTGGGAAATGACTGGAAAACACAGACTTCCAGCTTTTCACTACTGTGTATATCCTATCTTTCACTTAGAACACAAAAGGCACATTTAGTTTTACTCCCTGTCTTTCTTTCTTTCATGGATAAAGATATGTTATTTTGAGTGAGGCTCTGATTAGAAAAAAAGACCATGTGAAAATGACTTTTTATCTGTTTCTTCCAGTCTCTGCTTCTGTTGCTGTAGAAGTAATATGTTTTCAGTACTTTTAATCTTATTAGACCTGCAGAACTAATACAGTTCTCTGACAGTGAGCTGGATTCTTTCCTAGCTCACATACCATCAGCAGAATAGTTAACTAAGTTCCAAATGCAGAGTCTTTATAGCTGGCAATGTCAATGCCAGAAAGAAGCCAGATGACTTTTTAGGCTATGAGTTGTATTTGCAGGGTTGACAAAAAATAAACATCTTTACTTGTAAAATATCAGAGTGGATCTGAAAAGTACTAAAGAAATAAAAATGGGAACTTGACATACTGCCTTGCCATCACATTTTTGAACACAACCATGCTTTACATAGATCTTTTCTTCCTTTAATTTTCCCCCTTCCTTCCTCTCGCCTACACATTTCCTTACACTATTTTAAAATCACTCCTACCATCTGTCAGCATTGGCTTATATTGCAAATCCCCAGATACTCTCTTTTGAGAGCCAAGGAAATTTTCATTTGAGATTAGATTGTGATACATTTATGTTTTACTTGCCTTTTTTGATTTCCTCCACATCTATTTCTGAATATCTAAATAATAGTGAAGTCTACTAATTATATACAGTGAGAATTAAGGTGAAAGAAAATTCTTCCAGAGAGGTAGATAACAGCTTCTTACACCTTTAAATGTCTAACACTTCTAATGAGTTACTGTCCTCATTCTAGGTAAATATTTTATTATATTAAAAGAATTATTTTCCTCCATTTTCTCAGTTTGACTATTTAGTATATATTTTTTAGCATGGAAACTCACACATCCTTCCAGCACAATCCCTGAAAATACATTTTTTATATATATACACACACGTGTGTGTGTGTGTGTAATGTATATACACACACACTATGTGAATATATAAACACTGTGTTACATATATTTATATATAAAAATATATATAAAATTACATATACATATCTAAGATAACATTGAAAATTAAGGGATTACAAGTTCTTGGAACAGCAATATTGCTAAGTATTAAAAATGGATAGATTCAGTAGGTAAGCAGATCACTGTAGCTTTAAGGGTCAGATTTACTTTATGATATTTAATGTCCAAATTCTGAAGGTCTTACTTAGTTTAGATAATGTTCCTGCTAAGCACTATATAAAGACCTTGGCATGTCTCCTTAGATAACTACAGACCCAAGCTTGCTTCTAACAAAGTCAGGCAGTTCAGCCACTGAATATGAAACACGCTGAGGCACTGGGCACTAATGAAACGTCTTTCCCAGTATTCTGACTTACTGCTTTGTTTGGTTTCAAATAAAACAAACAATGACCATTCTATATAGCTGAAAATAAAACAGCTCATCTAAGTAAATAAGAGATAAACATTGTAAAGTTTATATTGAGTTTCTTATTATACTTCTGTATAGCTCTTATTTCCACACACAAAAACAAACAACATGCATATACCATATTTTACCACTGTAATCATTTTTATTTATTCAGCTATTTTTATAGCTATTCCTATAAAGTTTCAGGAGAATCATGGATTTTGTCTACAGAACATAGAAAAGTGGTGGCAAAAGAGAATATTCAGCCACTTTCCAATCCTCATCTTTTGACTCAAGGTTTGTTTTGACCTTTGCTTTGATAGAGTTTTTGGCTTGATCTTGTATCAAAAAGATCAGGAAGTGGCTGGTTCATTTATTGCCTTGGACATTCAGCTCCAGTCCTTTGGGAATGCAGGGAGGATGGTCTGTGATCAAGTGGCATTGTTAAAGAAGTGCAGAGAAGCATTATTTTATGCCATTGGTTCTGACTGCATCTCTTCAGGCCAGGAAAGCCTAAACAATACATCACTTAATATCATCAGTGATGAAAAGCATGTATTTGTGAAAGCAGGAATTTTCAACTCTGGTCTATAAGGCTTTTCTAGATAATAAATATGCTACTGATGAGATCAGTGAGGGAATAACTAAAATTGTAAGACCTAAAGAGACCTCATGAAGTAAAATGAAAGCCAACATTTTGCACAGGCTCTGAGAAAAACTTGTGTGACTGTCCTGGGTGTCCTCTTTCGTTCAAAAAATCCTACTGAATTGATGAAACCTCTATACTTAGCAAGAGAGGCAAACCAAACCTTTTATTCTAAAGCCAGTAACAGCAGCTTTTGTGGGCTATTTTTCTTTTTACCTAGGAAAGAATTTCTTGGTTCTCCTCCCCTTGTGTGGCAAGGTCTCAGTTCATTCTCTCGTGAAGATTCAATGGAACATTTCTAGCTATCATGTTTTTCCTTTTCTCAAATACCAAGGCTTTTCCCTCTGAATAGAGGCTTAGATCCAACTCAAAAGGTTCTGCTATACTTTTTTGTATCTTTAATCTGAGTAGCTTTGCATCAGTAGTTGCAAGACGTGAAGCCTTCATCAGATTGTAAAATTACTGTTTTGTTTTTGTGCCTTTTTTTCAGGAAGGGCTCCAAAGAGCGTGATAGGCTGGGGTAATTTCTCTCTAGAACTGTTCATGTTGCATTGAAGGCTAGAAGAGCTCATAAAGTGAGTATCAAAGAAGCACTCCCCTCTTTGTTTTGGGGCCTTTGAAGGTAGGTGTTGCTAGCTCCTAGTCTAAGGCAGTTTGTTCTGAAAGCAGTCTTGATGTGGGCTTTCTTTAAGGAAAGCATGCTCAAGCGTGATGCTGTTCCAGTGCAACATCAACGGTTCCCATCTTTCTGTGGGGATGTACAGTGTTACAGGTGGAGGGCCTTATCCCTGGCTGATAAGGAGCCCAGGAAAATGTCTAAAGACAGCTTGCATGCTCAGCCAGTTGAAAACTTTTCTCACGTTTAAAACAGCTGAAGAAATGTTGGGAGGCAGATCAGGGCTTACTGAGCTGTCCTGAACAGTCAAGTAATCTGTCGTGATCCAGCCATAACTTCTCTGCCTCTAGAACAAGATCCATTAACAGCAGCAGAACTAGGCAGAGAAAATACAGCAAAGCCAGCATAACTGCCCAAATTGAAGCCTTTCCAGTGCAATAGCAGTTTAAAGTACCTCAGACTGCAGATTGGTCTTTTGCCTGTTGCCATCTGATGCTTTTGGGATCTTCAGAGGTGCTATGGCCATTCTATCTTCCTACTGTGCTAGAGATAAGGCTCCTTGAGAAACTGCGCCAAGTGCTTCCTTCAGGCCATGAATACATCCTTGGACTTTTAGGTAGCCCCCTCTGATGGGGCTACAAAACAAGCAAGAGCCTTCTTTCACCATTCCCTCTGACTTCTAGGCATAAGCCTCTGAGCACAGCGCACTGCTTCTGTCAGCCTACTTGGGTCCTGAGGCTGGTAGCCAAAACAGCCATGCAGAAGCTGCTCTTTCAAGCAGAAAATAGAATATTTCACTGCCTCAGTAAACTGCAACAGGGTTGCCCAAGAGACTCACAGCCCTTTGTCTTTGTAGGAAAGGAAGAAAAGGCAGCTGCTGCACTTTGCAGAGCTAAATCTGAAGCCTGAAAAAATAGACTGCTGAAGGGAAGCAGATTTAATTCCAGCTGAGACAAGCAAAGGAACCCATCAGGAGCCAAATAAGAATCATTTAAATGACTTCCCATGCTTGTAGCCCAAGAGACAACAGAGGGGGCTTGAAAAGTGTTAATGCTCTTGTCAGGAAAGTCAGAACTAGGCTCTATGTCTATGGGAGTAAACAGCCCACTGCCTAACAGAACAAGTCTTTCTTTTCCATATGAGAGGTAACAGTTAAATCAAATACTGAGAGAGCACTGTATAGAACTGAAACATGGAAAACTCATGGTTGCCATTTCTACTTCTTGTTTTTATTTTTGCTAAGTTATAGGGAATATAAATCTCATTGGATATTGAGATGAGTCAGGTGCTTACGTAGGCTACTTAGGAAATGTCCTACGCTCTGTTTTATTTTTATTTTTATTTTTTTTTACAGTAGCTGATTTGTGTATTTGTGTTTTTTAGCAAATGAACCAACTACAAGATACCTGGTATTTTGAAATGTCAAGTGAACACTGTGCCAGACTAAAATTATCAAAATGTGAAAATTTACAATAATTTTGATTTCACTGTTTCATATTTGTGAGAGTATAAGTGTAAAAGAAGAGTGAAGCTTAGAGAAAAGGCTTCTATGACATAAATGCTTAGAGGTACAAACCAGGCGTACTTCAAATGCAATAAGGTATTCTGTAATGACAAAGGGAGCAGACTGCTACCACATATTGTTTCTGTTGTAATACAATACAAAATATATGCATGTTTATAGCAAAAGTGAGAATAAACGATAAACATTTTTACCCTTATTTTCAAGATATGCAGTCTGCAACTCAAAAAGTTGTTTCAACCACATGCTGCTTGCATAAAATGATATGGTCACCACAAAACATGGGATTTTCAAAAGCTATTTTCATGGTCTGTGGTAGTCAAAAAGCACTTGATCATGTCCTTAAGTCTGAACCAAAAGTTAGGTCAATGCTGACAGTTTCTGAGAGTCTCATCTTATGAGGTAATTGACATGCTCAGTCACAATAACTGCACCCACAGTAAAAGCAAGCAACTGCATATTTAGTGTTTCAACCTACCAGGTTCTTCATAGATGATTTATTAAAAATTGTACTAAAATACTCAAGCCAGCTCCTATGAAGGAAAAATACAACATAGACTATTTCCTGAGCAGCCACCGTGGGCTTTGGGAACCTTCCAAGCTCAAAGAAAACTTCCAACTGCTATTTCCATCATTCCTCCCAACATCAACACCCAATACTGTAGCTAGGAAGAGCCACTCACTGTATATAATACATAAATGCATGCTATGTGAATAGAAAATATGATTAGCAAAGGTGTGATCCCAAGGTATTCAAAGGGAAAAGGGAGAGGATTGCTTACATATATACATATAAAGACAAGGATATTTCACACGTACCCTTTTCCACTCCCATTCCCTGCATCTACATTCACAGCAAACTGCCACCAAGAGAACAGCTGAAAAACTGAACTGCTAAAGAGGCAAAGGGGCAAATGGTTGAGAATGTCAAAGATTCGAGAAATAAGGGAGAAGTATGAACTGTCAAATATTACATATAGGGAGAAGGTACACTGTTGATAAGCTGAAGACAAAGGATAGTATTGTTTTCACAATGATCCCTGTGTTAAGAATAAAACACTTACTCCTTCAGTTGCTTAGTTAGCTTCACAACCTGAGAGGCCAATGACATGCAAGTCTCCACAACCACTAAGTAGCGGGAACACATGGTGTGCCCATGTCGCTCAGCACTTTGTGAGGGTTTCTCTCCCGCGTGGTTTTGCATAGTGACGTTTGCTCCATATTCAACCAATGTCTGCAAAGACACAGAAGGAAAGACTGAGAGCTGTAAACGTAAATCTCTGCTGTGATTTTTGGTCAACAACAAGAACTGCTGGGCCCAGAGCACTCCTGAATAAAATGTTTGGAAACATTGGTCTGAGCCGACCATTTTTAAAAACCAATCACCCTGACAAGTCTGCACGCAGTCAGAACTCCCAACGCATACCACCAAAAAAAAATCTATCACTGAGGTGCAAGGCTAGCACAGCACAGTGTGCTGTTCTTTCAGATGACTATTAAAAGACTGGATTTTTCCTTCCTCTGCCTTCTCTGTTCCACTTTAATTAAGGCATTTTCTGCTTGTTGTGTAGCATAGCATGACTTGTTGTGTAGCATAGCATGACTTGTACCATTCATACTGTGATGGGGACCACCAAATGAAAACAGAGCACTTGCATTTGGGTATCTATTGATTCTCCATTGAGCTACAACAATACACTTTTTCAGGTGAACTTTTATATGTATGTCTGAACACTGTGCTAACTTTGCACATGCTGATGCTGGTACAGGAGATGCAAGCAAGTGCAGTTCACAGGACATCCGTGCTAGATAAGATCAGGGTCTAGGCCAGCACCAACACGTTGCTAGCCAGTTTTTAAAGGGTGGTGCTGAGCTGTAAATGCTTACAAGCTCTGGTGCCTGCTATTCTGGGGATTTCTGCACTGCAGCACTTTGCAACACATCCTAAGAATCTGAATGTAGGAATGCCTTTGCTACAATATTTGCTGACTCCTTTTGTGGTTTAGCTCTCAATTTCCTACCACAGCAGAATCCCTGTGTTTAAAACAATCAGCATACCAGTCTCAATGTCCTGATTCCTCAGCCAAGGGACATTTGGATATGAAAGGTATGGCACATACTTTCCAACAACTCCAGTAGGTCACACAGCCACAACTTCCTTTTTGTAGAAAGAAATCTGTACAATAACTTTTTCCATCTTTTTTGTTTTTGATGTTGAAAGTTTCATTGCTTTGTACTTGCTTGGCTTTCCCCTATTGTCTTTTTAAAAGATACCAAAATATTTGTCAGAGTCCAGACTTTAGGCGAAATAAGAGCTCGCAGTCTGATGTACACTCCTGTGGTATCCACGGTCCTAGTGGAGAACCCCAGCTTACTTCTGGAGAACTGTTCAGGTTGTGAGCATGGCATTTGGGTGACCTCTGGGACTTGAATCCAGAGTGTTGTAAGGGAAAAAGAAGTTCTGCCAGGCTGACCTCAAGAGATGCAATAACTGAAACAAGAATTCAAACCAAACCTTCGCTCTTTCTGGTTTATTTGTAGTCATTACTGTTATACGCTATTTGCTTTACTGTAGTGCCTAGAATAGGACCTAATCGTACTCAGTAACATTCAAACACACACGTTGCTCGTAGCATTTTGGAAAAAACGCTGAACAAAACCACAATGTATCCAGCAACTACAGCATCATTAATATAGACATATACACACGCAGAAGAGGAAGGTGGTGGCTCAGCTCCTGATTGACTTATCCAGGCAGAGCCAGGGAGTTGGTAGTCTGCCTAGTTTAGTGTGGCTTTGTTGACTCAGAATAGCAGGCACAGAGACCAATACATCTTCTGACAGGAGAGAGGAATGGTAGTCTCTCTTGTCTACTGAATCTGTATAGAAAGAAAAACTTCTGAAGAGTCTTGCAGTGCAGCTCATGACAGCAATTTGGGATTAACTTGCTGGTAAAGAAAATCAAGAAGGAGGGAGTTACGACCCTGTAAAAACCAACAGTATTATTTGGAACAAGACAAGAATGTCACTTGTTCACAAGAACAGTGAATGAGAGGGCCGAGGGATCACTGAAAGCCTATGACACTGCATCCTCTGTATTGCTATCTACATTCCCCCTTCTTTATCGCTTCTTGCTTTTTACCAATTGTTCGCTGTGCCTTGTTTTAAACTAGACTGTTAAGTTCACTGGACAGCGGGCTTATTTTGTTTCATAGCACAGAATATAGCTGCACTTAGCACCCTGAAGTATTAGACATACACTAACTGTATATTCTTGCTGTGAATAGATATTTTCATGATTTATTTCCTATGGCTTTGCTTCACCAACACCAAATGCTTTTTGCTGATTTTCAAATTGATCTACAACAAAACAGTTTTACAAATTCCAGGCCATTTATTAAAGTTCATTCTTCACTGGGAAAGCAGAGTTATTCTCTTTTTGATTTAGCTTTATCCATGAGAATAGCCTGCAGACGTCACCACTCTGTTTAAAATAATTTACTCATTTCTCCTTCAAATCCATTGTATATCTTGAAGAGACACTGTAAAAATTAGTAGCCCTAAACACAGATCTACCACAACAGTGCTCTCAACTATTTCTTCCATCCATTTTTTTTTCCAACTGATCATAGCAATTCTCTGGGAAATAATAGTAAAAACACTAGCTTTAGCACAAATGTGCTGATTTGTTTACTATGATTCTCCTAAGAGTTTGTACAGGATTTCCGATATTCCGGACATCTTTAAAAGAAAGACGTCCCATCTGCTGAGAAAATGCAGAGATGGCCACATCCTCCAAACCTATGCAACTGTTTTCTTTTAAGTCTACTCCTTCAGCTCAGTCATAACCCAATTTTTCTTTTTTTTGTTGTGTGAGACTCCCAAACTGCTTTTCATATAGTTAGGTTTTCTCTGTGTCCAGGCATATATATAAATTGCCACAGCAATAAGCAGCTTTGTATCAGTAGATTCAATGTAACAGCACGCATAAATATTTTTAGCTCTCTAAAGAGGTTAGCTAGCTAGACTTGGCTAGATGTATTTCTTTTAAGATCAAACTAAAAAAAATATCCCCTATATTCACTATGCTCTAAGAGTTGCTGTCTATCAGCTCATGTGCGGCAATAAGTTTAACATGTTTATCTGAGCTCTCAGAGTCTCTGTATATATCTGAGGTCTCAGACTCTCAGAATTACTACTGCTTCTTGGGCATGTTTTCTTTCCCCTCTTGACTTAATCCTACCTTGAGTTCTGTTTCTTGGCTTTCTGCCACGTGGTTTTCTACTTTTCTCTGATGACTACTTTGTTTCTCAAGTATCTTTCTGCAACCACCTAAGTTAATTTTATTATTATTTCTTCTCCATACAGTTTTCAATCAAAGTGATGACAACAACAAATACTGAAAAGTGATCCTGTGAGTAATGATTCTAGTGACTCTCATGAACAATGGGTACATCTGTGCTGTAAGATTCAATGCAAAGTAGAGATGCTTGACCTAGCCATCCAGTTCAACTCTGCTGCTTTTTTGGTATGTCTACATTAAACACTGGTACTATATAGAGGCATCCAAACTAGCTTTTTCAGATCCAAATCCCAAAAGCACTGTAGCTATGTTAGTCTTTTCGGCAGGGCAAATTAACCATTTCAGCAGCTCTGTACAACAGAACTATTTTGCTCTCAGTGGTCAAGGGGTTATTCATTGAGAACTATTAGAGATCATCGTCACGCTGTATTGTTTAGTACAGATATATTCAAAGGATAAGGATGGCTTGCTCCAAGTGGAAATCTTTTAACATGGAATAAACCATACCTTAGATTTCCCTTCTCCCTTAAGCTGGAGAGCTGCAACTATTTACAAGAAAAAGCAAGAAAATGTCAGAATAGTAAGAAGATTGATATGAAAGTATGCATATCTACTCTGGCTGCCCTTTCTTAGCATAAAAACATACTCATTGGCTGCTTACGTATGAACAACATAACAATGTTTTCTTCTTGCAATGCAAAGGTTACTTTAGATTTACAACAGCATAACTGAGAATAGAATTCAAAATATAGAGCTTTCTGGTGTTTCAGTCTGAGTTCTACTGAGGTCTAAATTTTTTTCTTCTGGCAAATTTTAAGGTACTAGTTTTTTTTTCCTACCTATAAGATCTTCCATATTTATTGTAAAGGTAGTTAGCATTCAAATTTGACTTGAAATAGATCTCTGATGTAAACGTAGCTAGTACTCTACCTGTATGCATCCTAGATAGCCATGCTGAGCAGCTACATGAACAGCAGTATTACCATCCTGGTCAACTTCATCCAATGAAATCCCTTGTTCTTGCATAAACTGAAGAAGCCACAGAAGGATTTTCTCCTGGAGGAGGGGGAAAGAAAAGTCACAAAAGGTAAGAAATAATGGAAAGTTAAATGTACTATAGGAACACTGGTAGCATCACCTGTTACTAAATCTGTCCCATATTTCCTATTATAAAACCTTGCTTTCGTTCCCTCTTAACTTTGTCAGACTTAGCATAGCATGGGCCTAACTCTGACTGGATCTTTCAAGGAAATAAGCAAAAATACTTCACTCGCTTTAAGAGAAGACGTATTAGGAAAAATGCGTGCACCGTAACACATTCTGACAATTGCACATTGAAAAGCATGAGTGTCTATGTGTTGGAGATGAGACCTGAGGCAAAACAGTTTGTAGGTCAATCTGAAAACCTGCCAAAACTTGGTGAAATTTCATGCACATTTCACCTGCAACAGGTGCATGCACAGAGATCACAGAGCTGAGCGGCTAGATTATTCAAAGCTATTATCATGCCCCAGCTCTGGGCTGTTGTGTAGGAAGAGAAGCAGCAGAACTAAAATCTGGAAATCTGTCTATCTTGCAATCTCAGTGCGTTGCCCAGTGGATGGTGTGTATGTGCCTGCATGTTGAGAGGGATGGGGAGACTTCAACCACAGACTTGCAGGAGGAAGCCTGGGAGCCAAAATGGAAATGAGAGAGAGAGAAAGCAAGCTGGACAAGACATGGTGCAGGAATCTGCAAAATGGAAGAAGCACTAGTAGCTAGGAATGGGAAGAGGGAATTAAACTAGATGAGGATCTGGCAAGAAGCTAGTCAAAGATGGGAAAGGAGACTAGGACTGAAAATCTGAGGAAGAGGAAAATGAATTAAGAGGAAGGAGACCTGAACAGAAGCTGCTCACAGACAAGAATTATGATCAGCCAGAAAGGGAACTGGGAACATACACATACCCACAAGAAGGCAGACTTTACATTTCCTAAGCTTGACTTTGCCATCTTAATTCTTTTTAACATTGCTTTTTGTGCGTGCATGCATGTGTAATATACAATTTATAGGAGTCTTCCTTTATAACAATGGAGAGTTTTTATATTTGCACTAAGCTTATTTTATTTCTTATTTTCCCCAGTAGGTTTCTTCAGAAAACTGTTCTACTCCTTACCCTAGCAAGCTTCCATGCTTCTCTAGATTAAATTTGATTGTGCCCTTCTGAATGCGACACATATTGAAAATCTATAATACTACTGTGCATTACATAAAAATGTGAGCTCCCTTAGATGATAACTGACTGCAGGTGTGCTCCCAGTTTTTGCATCTTAATAAAGAATAAATTACTTTGTATCTCAATTTTTTTTAATCTAAACGTATTTTTTTATCTTCGATTTATATCTTTTTACTATTTTATGCCATTTATATATTTATTTATATCTGTCATGTGCAATACTGACTAGGAGCTCTAGCTCCAAATGGCTTTGTAGATGCTGCTGCTGGCAAACATCAGCACAAACACTTAACCTTAAGCACTTCAGTAGTTTTAGCCATAAGTACATACTCACACACAGGCAAACACCTGTGTGCAAGGCTGAGGCATAGCTAAACAAAACACTGCTGTAACACAGCACCTCTAGGATTTTGAACAGTAATCAAGTAGGAAAGGGAAACAATAAACATGGAGAAAGGAAGCTTTGCCTATGTATCTTGGGCACGAGCCCCTTCTTGTATAAAAAGTGCCACGGAAATTTTAACATCAAGGAAAAGAAGATGGGACTTCAGACTTTTTAAGTGTCCTCCAAATGACTCTGCCCATTCAAACACCTTGATATCTGTTCACTGCTTTAGATGGTTAGTCTCTCTGGAACTTACCTTCTTTGTATTTCCCCTTTAACAGTAGTTCTGGTTCTATTACAGGGTGAAGGGATAGATACTCATACTTCTCCCTTGGCTGAATGCCGAATACAGCTGAGAGCCAGCATGGAGAGATGACTTCAGATCACATAACCCTTTTAAAATACTTCTGAGCAATTTGTAGAGATGTCTGCAGTGTTAGCCAGCAGTGGAGGATTATGCTACTCCTGTGAATTGCTGTTACGTTTCAATAACTAAAAAAAAGTATTTTAGAGAAATTTCTCTGTAGAATTAGAAGACAACTAAAGCTCTGAAATTAAATGATATATTTTTCTTTGGAATATAATAGGGACAAAAATGTTGAGCATGGTTTGTAATTTTATGACCACAGTCAGTATGGAACAAATTATGCCTTCTAGTCATTTATCTTATCAGACATAGAAATCAAGTGCCTGGATGGCTAAATGCAATCATCTGTATTTGGAAGTGTCTGAGCATCAATCGATCACAGGCACAACTTTAGAGGCCCATTAAAATAGTTTGTGTTTCTCTCAAATGACTATGTTTTCCCACAGATGTATCCTTGACATACACTGGGAAAACTACTATTTTCTTTATTTACATATAGGAAAAATGAAAACTTCATATACCAAAGGACTATTTTAGTAACACCTGCATTATGTATGTGGAAGAAAAGTGTTCTTAGATATACTATCATCAACTTAATTTATTCAAACAAAATGAAAGACAGTAAGAAAATTCATTTATAAGATTAAGATAATGGAAAATAATCGTATACTTGTTATGCAACAGGAATTGCTAAATACTGACAAGTTATTCCATATATTTAATAACTTTAAGACCTGCAGTTATCTTATATTGTAACAGTGGTTAACAACCCTCTAGCATGTTCTGGACCTACAAGTCAAACAACCCCAAAGAGAAGATTCTGGTAAAATGTCACAATATGTACTTTCTGTTTTGGGACAGGTTGCAGACTTCAGCTCCCACAGCTGACTTCTGGAGCAGAAAGAACAGTTGACAAAAAGCATTTTTATTATTAACTGGACTATGAATGGAAGGATTAGCATGGTGAAAGCTAATCCTAGCCCCATTACTTGATATTGACTAAATTAGCTCCCTTCCCCAGTATCCTTTCACAGTAAGTATTAGGTTTTCTGAATAGAGAACTATGGGGTGAGTGAAAAGGCCACAAATTATCCCTGCAAAAATGACATTGGATAGGGAAAAGCAAACACCTTGAGGTGCAAAGGAGTGCATTGTTAGGCATTTGTGTGCCTGACTACCACACGCTCCTCCCCATTGCAGCCTCCAGTCCTACACCACCAAGCCACACACAAAACCCTTCCTAAGACCTCAGTCAAGCTGCAGCTCTAGTTCCCCTGAAGCTTTAGGCTCACTGGAGCTTTAGATGTAACAAACGCTCAGCATTCCCCACCCTCTCTCTCCAACCTGCACAGTCCCTGCTACTGCAGCATCTGTGCTGGAAAGAAACCACATCCCTGTGAAGCTCCTAGGACCTACTAAGCGCACCTAGGATTGCAGCACCATCTCCTTTCTATCAGATGGTGCCTGTGCCAGCCATAGCTGGTCCATGATGTGCAATACATCAACAACCTACACCCGACAGGGGATTTCTGTCAACCGTGTTGCCCCTCCATACCTCTCCAAGGTTGCACAACTCCATAATTAAAAAGAGGTAGGAGGTATGCAGACCAGGCTGCAGGCTGGCATTAAGCTCTTCTCCTCACCCATCACATGAACTTATACAGTCCCTCTCTCATGGAACAAAAGCAGATGAGAGAGAGATGAAGAACACAGTACTGTTGAGCTGTATTTGGAGTCTGGCCATGACTGTGGTTTGACCACAATTAACATAGGAACTTTGATATAAGCTCCCTTTTGCTGCCCATACTAAACGATATTTATTGAAGAAGAATATGGCATGCATGCACAGTGCCTTGGGAAACAATGGATGGGTTGACTCCGTTAGAAAATGACTGAACAACAGGTCTTCCTTGTAAAAATAATACTCTTGTAATTCTGCCAAGATCAGTGTTTACATGGATTATCTCTCATGTAAGTACTAGTAAAATAAATTAAACCTTCTAGGAGGGCGCCAACTCTGCATCTGAATTTCTCAACAACTTTTTCTTAATACAGTTGGGTAAGATAGTCTGGCTTCCTTTCAGCCTCAGTATTCTTTCAAGTCTGCAAGACATTTATGGATTACATAAAAAAAGATAATTGACAATACATGTGAACTTTCTTTGACATGTAGTGAACTATGAAGATTTGTCAGCAATTTTTATATCACCTTTTAAAATTTCATGGGTGGCTGATTGTAGCTGGTGTTTCTTAACTGGGGGAGCTTCCTTCCTGCTCTGAACAGAATATAGTTACAGTGTGCCAGATCTGCTCCTGGCAATAGACAGCATAAATCCACTGAAAAAAAAACAGAGCTTCACTGAATTTAGTTTGTGTAAACATCTTTAGAGATGAGGGCAAAATTAGGCTAACTCAAATGAAGACATGAATGTAAGTTCACATTAAGCTTTCTCTTCCAAACTTTCTTCCCAGTCACAAACACTCCTTTCTCAAACCCAGTTCTGACCAGACACCCAGCGGCCTTATATTCAGTGTTAGATTTACTGACCAAACTTGTCACAGAAAGGACAGAATCAATCAGCACCTCCAGCAGGGTTCTAATTTGCACCAGTAATGTGCACAGTAGGTGGGAGGCAGAAAGGGAATAGAGGTCTCTCTGGTCAGTGCGTGAATGAGGGTGTCTGTGCTGCCTCAGAAAGCACCAGGAGAAGGGAGGACTTCCAGCTCTCTAGCCTTCCACACCTCCCTGCTCTCCTTCCCTCTCCCTCCAGTAAATCCATCGCTGGACAGGACTAATGAAAAGCAGAAATATGCCACAATCATTGTATGATATTTAATAGGACAATCTCACTTGCACGGGGGAAAAAAAAGCTAACTTTCTTAAGATGAGTGGCTACATTTTGCTTGTTCTCTCTTTACCAGTAACAGAGAAAAAAATAGCATTGGGTGAGAAAGAGGCCCATCCAAAGAGATTTGAGAACAATAATGGATCACTATTCCTTCCATATGAGATCCTGAAGAAGGTCCTTTGAAGAGGGGTTAGTGCAAGGTCTGTTTAGGAAAAACAGACTTCGCGGGAAGAGAATGTGGTGCGATTAAGTGGTGTATGTTTCCCCAGATGTTAGCAGAGCACTGAAACGCTGAACTTCTGAGGTTTCCCGTCATTAGATTTACAGATAAGTTAGGTGTGGACCAGGATGGGTTTACAACACATTTTTATATGTAATTCTCAATAAAACTGGCTAGAGCTAGACAGATGATGTTCAAGTTTCACCACATTTCACTTCAGTGCCAATATACTGAATTCCTAAACTGTCACAATTTGCCAAAATTTTTTGAGATGATTCTCTCCTGGAAAGGGAATGAGAACTATCCCAGAGTGTCTGATGATTTTCTGATGTGCCCAAGGAGTCCTCTATGGACCAGAATGAGATGATTAAACTTCCTCAATGTTCTTCAATTGACAGATGAGCCTAATATGCCATCTAGTCTTCTCCTCGCCATTACTTAAAGTTTCAAAAAATTGACTTAAGGGAGCAAATACTGAAAAAATAAGCAGATTAAATGGGAAAGGCTCTTGCTTTCTTTGAAGTGTTCTGGACCTTCCTACTTTGAAGTAATTAAAACACCTGCATTTTAATAGCCACAGAATGCTTATTTGGCTATAAAAATGCTTTTAATTGAAACTGTTGTATGAGCATATCAATCTCTGTAAAAAGTGAATGAAAGCCATACCTGACCATAGCAACCTGCATAATGAATAAGGCTTGGGTGATCTTTTGAGCAACTTAATTCTGCAATAGCTTCTGTTTCGCTCACCATCCACCGAACGCACTCCAGCTGACCATTCTAAATAAAGAAAAAAAAATGTAAAGAATTCCACTTGTTTCAGCTCCAGACACATCTACTAAACAGGAAAGGGTTTATCAGAACCACTAATATGTTACAACATTATAGTTTGTTTGAAAGTTTGTTCTTTTACCTGCTTTCACATAATACACTTGTTTATCCTGCTGTCCTGGACCAAATATAGCTTGGCTATTGATATTACCTGTCAGTTTAAACTTGCCCTACATTTTCCATCTTTTCCCTCCTAAAACTACAGTTGTGCATACATATTGGTGCAGAACCTTTGCTGAGTGGCACCACAGGGGACACCAGTTCAAGAGGCAGTGAAACAGTATTAAACACTATCTGCCCCCTACTCTCAGTCATTCAGAAGAAAACACAGTTCTGCTTCCATCATTCATACAGCAAGGCTCAATGATTAAATGAGATCATTTGCTGGATCAGAGTGAACAGGCTCTCTCCCTACATACTAAAGTCTTCACTGTTCAGTAATTAAATGTATGCTCAATTATTATTATGTGTTACTTTTAGTAACTGAACACCTAGTCCTCACGGATTAGGACCTAAACGTGACACTGTATGAACACAAACCAGAAGAGGGTTCTTGCCCTGAACACCTTTTACAGCCTGGGCTCAAGATTCCCAAGCTGTTGTGCACGCTGGTAGTAGCGCGCAAATTACTACAAAGCAGGATGTGGATGCTGCAGAGACAGATGAATATTTCCTTCAGAGCATGCTTGTGGCCCAGTGTAAAGGCAAGAGCTTTTATCAGCTTCTCTTGCTGCTGCAGCGTCCCCTTTCAGCGATAATAGCTGGGTAAACGTCATTTGGCATAACCCCATTCTGGCCTTCTTTTACTTGACTCTTCTATGGTCATTTTCATAAAGGCCATGTTATTCCTTATAGCTAAAACAAACGTTTCAAGTACTTGATAAAGACTTCACATGGGTCAACACAGGAAACATATAAAGCTGTTTGTGTGCATAAAAAGAAAAACGATATCCTGGGAAGGAAAGAAATTTCCATTTCAAGTTTCAGGTTGATTGTTACAAAAATGAGAAAAAGAATGTAACAAATATTAACCCACTTAAAAATGATAGGGGAGAAAGAAAAAATTGGAGTAAAATCTGTTTGATATTTGTCTTATTCCTTGCATATGTACCGTGTGCATAGACACACACACACCACTTTTACTTTACTTACTTTCCTCTGTTTCTCTCAATTTCAAAAATGAAGTAAAACAATGAAAACTACTGTGTTCTTTTAACCACTCTAGAAAAATCCTCATATATCAAATCAGGGTTCAAATACTAGTTAGCACAGATAACTTCATAGATTCATTGTGTTTTCCTTTGCATTGCAACTGAGTAAAACCTTATGGTACTTTTAAAACTAAGGTAATGAATTAATAAAATGAAGTACCTACAAAATAACACAATTTTGCTAATTTACAGAGGATTTTTCCACAGCTGCTTTAAATAAACAAAACGAATAAAACAAACGATCAATATGGCAATATGACTGGCCATAACATATGCTTTATTTTCACTCTCTAGCTCATAACTCAAGCACAGAAAGAGGTCCTGAATTAAACCAGATTGTTGTAATTAATTCATTCCTTACTGGAAAATGTTGCACATCATCAGTAAATCACCTGTTGAAACCCTCTTCCATGGAAATTAATGTTCCTGCATACAAATTTTCTTTCATTCTGATACTCATGATTCTTACAGAACACGGGTACATATCCCATATACTATTACATCACTGCAGTTATAATAGTATAATCTAAGAGCAAGAAGAATAAAGTTGATTCTACCAGGGCCCAAAACATCTTGGAAATAAGGAGCAGGACCTATGAAGTTTATTTATGCCAAATAATTTTAAGGTTATGAGATAGAATTTGACCCAGGACAACTCCGGCCATGCAGGTCATTGTTAGTAACATTTATTCCCGAGCACCATCACATTCAGGGAGAATTCAACTATATTTACACAAATTTCTAGAAATGTTACAGACTCTAAAGGAACCCTTTGCCTATTATTAAAAAAGCCAACCTTTGGGGGGAAAAAGACAAGACCTGTTACTACCTTATAAATACATCATCTACCTAGGTTAAAAAAAAAAAAAAAAGCCACAAGAGAGAAAAGCATTTCCAACTAAAATTGTAGGACAACTTTAGATTGGCAGACCATAGCTCTTCAGATTGAACATGGGCCAGAATATTGAAGCTAAAAGCCTCATTTCATAACAGCAGTTCAGTAGTACAGACCAGCTAGATATCAGTTTAATTTCTCATTCATATGGCCTGTCCCAGGAAAAAAAATACATATACATATATATATATATATCCATCCCTGACTCCTGCCCTAGGACACTATGTCACTGGAATGACTGTCACATCTCGAAGAATAAAAATGGTTTCCCACAGGCTGGAATTCACCAGTCCTCTATCATTTTCTAAAGTCTTTCCAAAAAGAAAATAACGATTAAAATCCCTGAAGAAACAGAAACACTTGTTTCTGTTTCTTGCTGACAGACAGCACTCAACCATTCAATCTTACTTGCTGAAGACCCAGAATTAGTTTGGTTAAAACCTCAGCTTTCTGGTATACCACTGTATTTTACTATAGCACACCAACACTGTACACTTTCCCATTTTCCTACATAATAGGATCTCCTGTAAGTTTGGGCATTAATTTTTGCAGTTTATGACAGGTTGTTCTGTAAGATGTAAATTTTAATTTTGATGCAATTGCTCTGGACTCTCAAGAAGTTTCACCTTCAGATGTGGCACACTGACAAAAACCATTGTTAGAAACAGTCAAAGTGTTATCAGGCTTTGCAAGTACATTCTCACACTTGTCTTTCAAGGTTATATAGTTATTTGTTAAAAACAAAAAACAAGAAACTGTTATATTTTCTAAAGAAACAATTAGGTCTGAATTAAATAAAAGTTCCTTGAAATATAACAAATATTTCTGGAGCCAGTTGACTGATTTAAAAGTGAATGTATATGCACTGACGACAACATATGAAGTGCCAGTGGTCTACAACAGACATTGTATCTTGCATATATTATGTGGTACCAGCCAATGGCAGAGATTGGCTCCAATTTAACAAAACGCTTGAAAAATAACATTCTGTTGGATGTACTACTTACAGCCATCACAGAAAGAGACTAAATCACCTTTATGTCACATCAGAGTAGAGAAACTAAGTCACCTTTATTGCTAACCCAGCTGGAGTTAGTTGTTCAATGTTTCGTTCATTCAAACAGTCTTCTCCCATCAAGGAGGTGAGATGCTGCAGGCATTCTGCATGTCCCTGCGATGCTGCTACATGCAACAGATTGTTGTCATATTCATCATGAATTTTATCCAGATTATCCGCTGCTAAGTGTGGCTGTTAGAAAAGAAATGGTTAAAAATTCATTACATCACTTACAGTTAGGGATAAAAACACACAGAATATCAAGCCTCACTGTCCAAGATATAAGCCAAAGATATTTTCCTATAGGCACATTCTTTTATAACTCTCAAAACCAGGAGCTTTTCACTTCCCCAGCTACTATTAGAGATAGGACAGAGAGGAAGGATGCCAACTGGCTTGATTCACTGTGTAGTTTTTCTCTTCATAATGTAATTGCCATGTAACAGTGCAAGGTCTTGCGTAGCTCTACATCTCCGTACTAGTTTGTTCAACAATGTAACTGCACACACTCACATTTTTGTAATTTCTGTATATTTTGCAGTTGGTTCCTTTTCTTTCTTTTTTGGCATTATAATGATGATTAATTGAACAGAAAACATCCATGACTCCTAAAAAAAAGTTCATATTTTGCACACTGTAAAAGTGGCAACTTGTGCTAAGCACAATCTAAAACAGTTAAAACACAAGACAGAAGACTTTTATTTGGTAGCTTGTTTCCATAGTAAAATTTGTATTATAATATTCTTTTGGAATATTGAACAAAGTACTACACAACCATGACTTAATACCTTATTCCTGCCCAAATCTAATTTTAAGAAAAAACAAGTGGATTGAGAAACTCCAGAAAGGAAATGGAAGAAGGAAGACAGAGTTAAGGAGTAACAGTGATAAGTTCCTAGAGTGGTGTAGACTTGCCAGCATACAACTCATTCAGTCTACTTTACTCAGATGTTTTGGCCTGTTCAGAAAAAATATATATCATCTATCTACCTAGCACAACCTCAGTTTTATTTTTTTTTAATTCCCATTTTTAAATGAATCTTTTTACTGTTTTTTTTTCTTACTTCACACTCTAACATACTCTTCTGCCTCTGTCTAGTCTTTGAATAAGTCTGCCTTTGTCTTTGCTGCTATGTTAATAACATGCCTTTGTGCCTGAGCTAGCTGTTAAACAGAGAAGCTAAACAAAAACCTAACAAAAACAGTTCTTACACATACACTGTGCCTCCAACAGCCCTTCTGACTGTAGATCACATGTTCTGCATCATTGTGCTAACTTGCACCTAGTTACTTTGGAAACCATCGTTGATAACATCTGATCAGAGCACTAGACCTAACTAAAAACTTCATATGGGTCAGAGGCCAAGGAGGCTTTAGAGAGAGCTCCTGCCCGAGAATGCTGTTGCAATATGCCAGCATTAACACTCCTGAATAATAATCAGAATACAACAGAAGCCCCTCTGTTCCCATGGTCAGCCTCTAAATAGCAACTGAGGTAAACCACCAATAACTGAACAAAGTAATCCACAAATGTTGTGAAAAGCAGAACTCAATTAAGATTTAAAAATGATGTTCAAATGATCTCATGTTTTAAAACCCTGCATTTTATATATCAATTTACTGCATGAGCTAGCAATCTTGTCCATATTTACACAAAACGAATACATTGGTTTTGCTACATATTTGATTTAAAGATGAAACCTTGCTGTTTGAAAACCCATTTGCTCAGTTTCTAAGGTGAATACAAGACAAATAGAGCAGCAGTACAAAACAGGCACTTCATCAGCTTTGCTGGCTTTATCAACTACATCACTGAAATCTCTTACTTTACATGGATTATGAAAAAGACAGTACTTACCAGTAATGATATTTGGCCTTCCTTTACAATGTTTAAGATGCTCTTACTTTTTTTCACCTCTTCATTCCTCTCTTCCGGGCCCCCTGTGCTGCTCCAGTTCATGTTCAGTTCCTCAAGCTGCTTGCTTTCTGCCACTGCAGTCTGCAGGTGAAAAGTCCTCAGGTGGCAGTTTGGCATATTCTTCTCAGTTTTGTGAGCCTGAGGATCAACAAATGTCCTGCTGAGGAAGCCCTTGCCCTGGGCTTCAGATTCATGGACAGAGCTACACTTAACTAAAGGCTGGGAAAGCTCCAATTCTTCCGTTAAATGCTTGTGTTGCTCAAGGACAATGGGCTGCGTTTTCCTCAGCTGAGAGCCTTTCACGGGGGACAGAACACAGAACTGTGTCATGCCGGCGGGCAAGTTCTCTGCGTTGCCTGCAGAGCAGCTCTTTCCACTGAGACCGTTCACTGTTGAACATACACTCAAAAGTTTTTTATCAGGAGCCACCTTTGTAAAAGGAACAAGTTGCTGGCTTGACTTAATGTAAGGCACGTCCAAAATTTCATCCATATCCAGGTCATAGTGCTCGAGCTCCCCAAGCAGAACAGCAGGCTCGATGTTTTTACTTTTAAGGCTCTCTCCTTCTCCTGGGCTCTGGTCATCGTTTGGAGGAGCAGACTGAGAGTCGCTGCCTTTCTGGTGTTCCCCCTTCTGGTTCTTTTGGTCATCGCTTTCGTTGTTCTCGGAGCTCTCTGGCTGGTGCTTTAATGGGGAAACCCTCTTCACTGGTCTAAATTTATTGCACATATCTGCAATACCTGTTGGTTTCGGTGCATTTCCGATAAGAGTTGAGACCCCACAGTTCCAGCTGGTGCTAGAAACTAGAGAAACAGAGCGATGGGATTGAGAACTGCTTATTATTACATGATACAGCATCTTTAAAGATACCCCTGGCCAAACACTAGAAACAAGATTTACATAACATGGTGCATTCACATCTAAGCAGATTTAATGACAACTCTATTACAATAGCTAAAGAACTTGACACTGCAGAAAAGAAACTTTCTTAAATAGGAAGAAGGTTTACTTACAAAGTAATTTTTAATCAAGTAATGGACACCAGAAAGATCCTAGTGGCATTTATGCTGGCCTTGCCAGACTATGCTAATTTGCCTTTTGCTATTTTTATCCCATAGAGATACATCAGAAGAGTAGGATGATTTTTTGGGAGGTTAACAACAGGGTTGGTCAGAATTCTTTTTCCTTGAACTTTTTTTAGTGGATTTGTTTTAACAACAGCAACAATTATCCTGTTTTTTTTTTTTTTTTAAATGGCCTGTTTTCTCCGGAAGATGGATTTTCCTTCCAAGAACTGGAAAATCTGTTTTCATCTGAAAATTAAACCTATTTAGTCAGGTATGATGTCTCATTTTCCACTTCTCTGCATCTTGGGCTTCTTAGTCAGACTTTCCATCCCATAATGTACACACACACACGCACAGCTCTGGAACTTCCAGCGCATTATCTTCAGCACACTGCAGGAAATAGAATTCAACTAGGGAATCTGAGTTGCAGAGAAGAAAGGGAGCTCCATGCACCTGAACACTTACTCCTTTTGAACTTTTGCTCATTCACAGTACCAGCTTGTGATATTCACGATCTCCATAATCTGCAGCACACAAGTAAAGAGTTTTCTTTATTTTGTTATTTTCAGTACGGTGACTCCAAAAAAACCACTAAAGCCCTTAATCTCTTTTTCCTTTCCATGGCCCTTTTAATGTATACCAAGAGTTCACACATTCTCAAAGTCAAGAAGACAACTTAAACATAGCAGATTTATTACACATGCTAACTACATATGAGTGGGATCTAATTTGTGGTCAAAAAACACAAATCACCATGAACACCTTCTTAAGGAAACAGATATAGTAAAATATTAATTCTTGAAATGAAGGATTAGCATAGCTTAGTAGTTACAATGATCTGAAAATTACCTTAATACTTGTGAAGGTGCTCAAAAGTATATTTCCCCAGAAAAAATTAAAAATTATAATAATAATCAAAAGGCATGTAACTTAGTGGGCCAATACAAAGAACGCACTGTACTGACTTATTTATGCATTGTATAAGATTCTAGGTTCAAAGGCCCACACTTTTATGTTGGTTTTATTTACATGTGAAATTTTTTCCAAGTGATACAGGGAAATGGATACCATATGTTTCCCAGCTGTTTTGTTCTGACAGGAACTATTAAGCACTCTGTATGGAAATGAATTCTGTCTGAGTTTTATGAAAACACTGCTTTCAACACAGGGGTCTAGACAAAGAAAAAGTCATCAACATTTTGTTTGTCGTCACTTTCTTTAAGCTTACATTTATTCTGTTGCTAGGCTGAACAGGCTTTTTCCACTTTCTAACCTTAATAACACATATTTACATAAACCACTGATGATAAAACTGTAAAATTTGACACTGCAAAGAAGCAATGACCTTTGTTACAAATCTGTCTTCGATCACGGCACAGTCATGTATTTCTCTTTTCTTTCACTACAACTAGAGTGGAGTAAGGCACTGCCATTTCTTTGTTGCTTTTCTTCCCAATATGTTGGTGGAGCAAACTGGAACACCGAGAACAATTAGCAGTATTTTTACAAACTTAGGAACGTATTCTTTACTTAATTAGGATGATGAATTTACAGTGCATTTAATAAAGGATTAGAATATGGCATTTAACCACATAAGCAATAAAGAGTAACGCAAATCAGACTGGTAGACTCAATCCTTCTCTGAGCTATTTTCTGCTCCTTGGGTGCTGGGTCCCTAAACATGAGATTGAGACCATGGGCCACAGTGCACTAGGGCATGGCTGAAAACCTGAATCTTCTCCACTCTGTTTATAAACGTTTGTTCCTGAGGAAACAGAAGCAAGCAGTGCTTATGTCCTCCAAAGCACCAATACGGCAGGGGTTGTTACGCAACTAGCCTTTAATAGCTGCTCCAGCGAAAACGTCTTTTGCTCATCTTTCCACACGTGTGAAGTCAGGCAGGGGCCACTGAAAGTCTGGGTCAAATAAATACTGTTTGATTCCTTTATAAACAACAGCACAGGATGGTCTGTGTTTAAGGCAGGGGACTAGAACCTGGAGCAGCTAACTTGATTCCAATATCCATCAAATAATACTGGTATCATCTTGGATGAACCACATCGCTTCTGTGCACCAGTATCTTGATGATAAAAAGATGATAAAATTTCTTATTTCCAAAGATGTTGTCAAAATTTCGTCCCTAACTTTTATGCACTAATGATGAAAGACTTAGCTAACACTGCCATGGGATCATCCAAGTACAAAGACAGAGGAACAGGAAAAATTGAGGAGACTTTTCACTGACACTAGTAAAGACGTGTAGTGCTGCCTGATGGAGCTGAGGTGGCAAAGCATTTCCTCAACACTAAAGAAAATGGTGTCTGACAAAAACCTGCAAGGGTCAAATTTGCAAAAGCAGTTCTTGACCATATATTGTGCTCTCTGCTCTTAAAGAAGGCAAAATACAAGAAGTGAATAAAGAGGCCTGTAGGTGTATCCATAGGGTGTTTTCTTTCTTTTTTTTTTTTTAATGCATCCTAGAGCTGCATATTTGATTGCAGAAGTGAAAATTTATCTATCTGGAACTTTCTAAAAAAGATCCTTATAACATGTTTTCAGTTGGAAGGATTTACTGACTTCAGAGCATTCTTCAATGATATCTTTGTATCCAGGCAGTGGAGGGGTGTAAGGGAGAGTTTTGTCTCGTACATGAGTGCCTGCGGGTAATTATATGAGTTTTGTCCAGTCATCAAGATTGTCACACACAGATGGAACCTTATCCTTGTGACAGGCAGTTTCTGTGATGCTTACAGTCTAAATGCTCAAATGTTAGATTATCTTTAAATTGTCCTGAGTATAAAGGAATATAACAAAGGACTCAACTTTTACTCATTTCAATAGGAAACGTGTAACTGAAATTCTTTTCTGATGTGCAAGAGGTCACCTCCCTGGCAAAAGGGTGCAGTAACATCCTTTTATTGCTGATGGTTTCATGAAGTTTACAACACTTGTGACACAAACAGAAGGTGGCAAAAAATGTATATCATACATCAGTATCATGATGAGATGAACTGAAGATACTAAAAAGTGGTACTGAAAAGATGCTGCAATGCAAGATCTTCATGGATCCACCCAACAAGGCATCAGAAACTACTCCCAGTCACTGAGCACTGACTGTGGTTCTGAGGCAATGGTCAAACTTCTAACTGTGCGTTTCTGTCACCACCAGCAGAGACTCATTTAGGTTTAAGCTCTGACCAATACTCTGTAGTCGTGACTGCTGCTGCTCAACAACTAGGCCATACAACTGGCAGTGGTGCAGACAGGCAGCACAACAGATACAAAGATTCGCTACTGAAAGATGAATGGATTTAAATGACTTTCCTTTAACTGAAACACTTCTTTGCTCAAAAATTTCCATCACTGTGGGGTTTACTCCACTTTCCATCATCATTAAAGAAGCATGGACTTAGTATTGACAACTGCCGGTGTCTATAAAATATTTTTTTAAATACAGTAATTCGCCATAGATTCATTTGAGGCCCTGTAGTAACTATATGCATAGTTTTACAAGTTGAGTTTTATTGTCCTTTAAAAGAAATGCCTGACCTTCTTCCTTGTGATAAGACTTCAGTAGAGTCTCTTCAATCAATTAAGTCTTGTACTCATTCCAGATCCGTTTAGAGCACTGTAACTCTGACCGTGTTTACAGACACCAAGGTGTTGTCTGCACTAGGGAAGTTTTCAGAAAATTCCTCACACTTTTAAACACTGATTTATCTCCAACAATGGCAGCAGTACTGGAATTCCAAGAGATGGAGGAAGGGATGTCCTTTACACGTCAATAAGATAATGAAAACCAGTTCTGACTATCTTTTTATTTACCATTTAATTAATATCACTGAAATATTTAACAATTTTAACTGAAGGTGGCACTGTTTTACAGTTTTAATATATTAATAACTTCCAAGAGTACTTCTGGTTATTTTAATGCAAGTTCTACAGCATGAGAATCTGAATTAAAGAGTGACCCTGAACAGAGAGAAACAGAGTGGGTTTGTTCCCTTTTACAAGTGAAATTTGAAGCCGTTATAAAGAAGAAAGAAAGGGTTAAAAAATTACAGCAATGGGGATAAATAATAATTCAAACTGCACCTTTTCCAGGTGATCCATACATTAATACAAGCCTCAGCAAATGAATCATTTTTCTTAGCTTCGCCTGAGGAAGAACACTGTAAAAGCTGTCATTTCCCAAGTAGTGAATGTAAAAGAGGGAAAGAAATCTTCAAAATGGACAAATTGAGGTCTCCCAATTCCAAACTGGGGTTACCCTTCTTCAGACTCATCTGGGGATATAAATGGATACTAACAAGGGAAGTTCTAATGAAAAATCAGAAGAGCTCGTCATGGCACATAATGTGTAAAATGGAAAGAGCAAGGATATGAAAACAAGTCAGGAAAAGAGTCTGTATAGCTATCACAAGTTTCAATGCATATTCATGATTCTAATTTCTGTTTTTTCTGAGAAAATCCCTGAGTCTTCTACAGGCTTTTCAAAGTCTGGAATTACCCAATCAATTTTGTATTGTTTCAGACATATTTACCTGGGACATATTTGGAACACAACTCAGAAATTAATGCTATATAAATAATGCTGACTCCAAATCAAAGCTTTGCTTTATTTTAAGTTATAGTTAAAAAACTACCAAGAGCATGGGACAGGAATTGTGTGCAACCTGAAACAATGGATAATATATAAGTACCATATTCACTGATTAATTTCCCCAAATAGGAAAGCAACTTTCTGAATATTTCTGTGAACCACAATTAATTTGGCAATTAATAAAGCAGTGCAGCAGCAGGATACCTTCTGGAGACCAAAGGTGAACTTTATCAACATGTGAATAAAGATTTCAAGTAGAATATTGTCCTCATTCGAGGCATACATTTAAATGACAACCAAAAGTCATCCTAACTGACAGAATATACCTTAACGCAATGATACGGTTCAGTGAAGCTTGTTGAACACAGATGTCCCAAACCATTTGTTCAAGTGCCCTTAGAAAATCTACCCAGAAAAGCAAGCAACCAATTTCATGCTTAATAAGAAAGGCATAAAGGACTGATTTCTGTTTCAATTCATCATTCTGTGTTAGACAATACTGGAAATCAACAGATAGGCTGGCTAGCCATTTCATTTCAGAAAAATGAGGTAGCTAGATCCATATTTAATCCACATTTATGCTTGCCCTTAATCACACATTATGGTCCATGTAAAATGGATAAGCCAGAATTTGCCCTACACCTTTTCTCCTACCCTGTAAATCTTGCACCTGGTAACCTGGGGGTAGTGAGACATATACTTTGATCTCAAGAATCCCTTGGAATTTTCCTGAGTCAGAATTTCTATATCCAAGGAAGATCACAGAGAAGACAGTGCTGAGATTGTATTAACAGCATGAGTTTCATGCAAATCTTGTGAAGAAGCGAGGAAGGAAATACAGCACTCTCCTGTGCTGGCACAGATTCTCAGACAGAAGAGGGATATGAAGGGAAGTCATCTCTCAGACTTTCTAACCTCTTCTTGTCCAAAAGAACAAGTAATTTGACCAAAAATTACAGGCAGAAAGAAATGGGATGGAAAAAGTGTTGAAAAGCCTATGTGAAATCCATGAGAAAACACACTGACTGGTAAGCACTGGTATGTTCGCCTAGGATTAAAGGCGCTTAGAGCAATCTGAAAACAATGTAACCTAACATTTTCCTATGTTACTAACATATTATTCAACATGTAGGTGAAATGGAGAAAGCAAATGGGATGTCAAGGCTATTTACTAAACTTGACTGTGAACAAATGAATAATAAGGACTCCGTGTTATCTGTAAGATAACTAAAAAATTTAATTCCACAAAGAGCAGCTGTCTGGTTTAAATCAGTTCAAACAATCTTGTAGTGAATACGGTTGTCTACGTATTTATAAATATATTTAAATATAAAGTTAAAACTTTTCTCTATACTTCTGACTTAATTGTTTTAGTGAACTAAATATTCTTTGGAGACAAAGTTCTCTGAGATCATTATTTTTTAGGCTATTAGGATCTCAACTTATGCAGTCCTACTAGTAACTTGTGCTTAACTTTTAGTTCATCTATAAAATAATCCTCAGACAGTTCTACTTCCACATTCTTCTTTATTTTAAAGAAAAATACAACCTCTAAAAAGCAGGAGAGGGCATGAACTAGAGGGCTGGACCAGTTTGTGGTAAAACCTCTGAGTTACTCTACATGTAATCATTGAAATTGTCAACGTAATATAAATATACAATTGCCATGCATACTAAGGATTTATGATAAATTTTATCTTGATCAAAACCAGCATAGAGCAACAATAACTTTGGGAATGTGTTTGATTCTTTTAATGGTCCATGATATGCATCATTTTGACTGCATCAAAATCAACTGTGAAAAAACAGAAGATAGGGACCTTATACAGTGTTGATTAATGCAACTTGACTGATATTTCAGTGAAGTCTCAGCAGGGATGTAAAGCAATACCTTCCTGTTCAACAGTGTGTATGTTCAGTGATAAGCAGAGTGAAAAAAAATACATTTTAGTATTATTTTCAATTCACTAAAATGGGTAAGTGATAAACAGAATGAAAAAAAACAGATTTAAGTACTATTTTCAGTTCCAAGAGCTAAAAACTCCTTTTTTGATTCAAGAATTTTAAACAAAGCTCTGAAATAAGTTTCACTGGCAGACTCCCTGGTGCTACTGCTGTCTTCCAGCAGAGCCTGTAGTTACTTCTCTCAACTGCTCTTCAAAGCAACAGATGAATGCGGATGTAATTAAAATCATCACTGGAAAATGTCTGACTGCAGAGGGGATCATGAAACAATTGAGCAATTGACAATAAGCTGTCAATGTCCAAAGGTCTTTCGGAAGAGCTCACAACCAATGCTCCATCCTTGCTCTTGGCTTGCATTTTAATTTAAGGACAACCTCTGTATTTTAAATAAACACTTCTTGAAAACAGAGCAGACTTAGTTAAGTTGCGACTCTGGCTAAGCAGTCTTCATGAAGACCAACCAGTAAAAAATGGCTTAGTGGCTATTCTCGCCCTCGTTCTCCGGTTCACCTTGCTCTTGGAGCAACTGAGTGAATCCGTAGCTTTATCTCTTTCTGTATAATCTACAGCCCACAAGCACATAATCAGCTGTTCATTCTGACAGGCAGAGAAAGCAAGTGAGGAAGAGAGAGCAAGAGAGCATGAGAGAGAAAGAGTGCGAACAAGAGCAAGGGCACACAAAGAAAGAGAGCAAGGGGAGAGAGGAAAAAAAAAAAAAAGAAAGAAAAAAAAGGGGTCTTCTCCCTTTCCACTTCTTCTCTGCCTCTCCGCTTGCAGCAGGTATCACTACGTAAGCAATCGCTGCCCACCCCTGTGCAGGCAGTAACATTCAGAGTATACATGTTAAGGAAAGCTTCACTTCCCTTTATTCCCCAGGGCAGTGGCATAGGGCTGTGATGACTTAGCCTTTCATGATTCTGGCAGAAGTAGTAGCTCTTAGAAAGTTTCAGCTTAGTTACAAACCTTGGTAATTTACAACTCTGTGAAAGGAAATACAGAAATAAAAGTTGCCAAAGTACAGCACAGTTCTTAAAGCCTTCTATCTTCCCACGAATTTCAGGTCTCAGGTTTCTGTTATAAATGTCTTAGATTCAACAACATTGACGAAGCGCAATTAAAGCATCAAATGAAAGCACAATAAACTTTTCATAGCTCAACAAAAAAGTGTCCCTCTCACCGATTCTTTTTGGTCCATCAGGAAGAGAAAAACAAAAGAGGATTAATCTGATTTACAGAGTGAAAAACAACACTGAATGCACTTTTTGTCGGGGGGGGGGGGGGGGGAGGGGGGAAAGGTCTCCAGCTGCTTCTCATCTATATGCCATGATTCTTCATTTAGTTTACACTATTAAACTCAAAAACTCTGCTTTAATCTTAACTATTACAGTATGCCTTAGAGTAGATTCTAACATGTAGCATCCTTGATAGAGTTTCAGACTCTGGCAAAACATCATCCCTCAAATTAGTCGTGGCCATATGGGTAGTAAATGTATCCAACATTTTTTCATTGGCGCCTACATTATTACGTCTTGTCACCAATGGTTTCTCGGGTTTTCAAGTAAATTGTTGCATATACTGCGGTTTGGAGCTGCTGAGATGAAGCCCCACATTTATCTGTATAAAGCCAAATCCTTTTTTGGAACTTTTTTCCCTCTAATGAACTAACATCTGTTGAAAAAGAAAAGAAAAAAAGAAAAGTCATGTTTCCAGAAAGCTGCACAAAAACGAAAGAAAACAAAACAAGAAAACACTGCCAAGAAGCAATTGTTGCCAAGTTGAACATGGTTAAGAGCAGCCTAGAAAATAATGGGTGGACAGAAGTGGGCATCGTACCTGATCTGTCTTCATTTTGTGAATCACACCGTCTACATAATTCTGGGATGGTCTTGAGAGAAGTTATGGAATACTGAAAGAAAGGCAAAAATGTATATGAAATAATGCATTTACAAAGGTAAAAACTAAGACTTTTCAAGTGATTCTTAATGTTGTGGTCATAGCCTAGACTTACCAAGCTGAGGGTACTTCTGTCAGTCTGATGTTATTCACAAGCAGCACAAAAGAAATCAGGAGGCATTGGTCTATACAACCAACCGTGTCCTACCTCAAAGGATATCGAACAGATTTTTGAAGCTACGGCAAAGCACCCTCCCACCTCAAAGTTCTCTTTACTGTAGATTACCAATGATCAAGTCACAAATATCCTTTACATATCCATTCTCTCCATGGGATTCACAGAAATATCAAAGGTGGGAATGTTTACTGTCTAGGCTAGACAGTAAACATCAAGGGTCTCATTTTACCCATCTGGACCTCCATTACAGCATTTTTTTGCACAATACTTCATGCATAACAGACTTGGATTTCAAGCCTTTACATGTATGTAAAAGTAATGCAGAATGTTTTCACCTTAGAGCACTGATTTCAGAGTGTGCTGCATGTACATACACATATCAGGCCACAAGCTCCTTTCTCTAACTTAGGCTTTCTTAAACCAAATATGCATTACTACTTTGATGTGACAGATATACTTGATATTGATCAGTATGTTATTCTCTGAATTCAACCTTAAAAAGGGAAAGAACAAGGATGGCATATGCTTATACATACTAAACAGCAGTTTTCCCCCTGATAACTTGCGGAATAAACTGAATAAGGCACACAAACCAATGCTATAAAACTACGAATTCTGACATACAGAAATTAAATTACTTAATACCAAATCTTCCTTAATCTAATGTTCAAGTCGTATAGAAATCTTCACTTAAACAAATGAAAATCATGATGTGTGTGAAAAATCAATGGCTTTGAACATATGAAAGTATTAAAATCAGTATTTTGGAAACAGAAGCAGAAAAAAGCATTTAGGATTAGCACAACTGAAAATTTTTAAAGAATATATGAACACCATATGGTTTCAAAGAAGCAGGTATTTTTAGCTGGTGTGCTATTGACCAGTGAAGCAAAACAACTATACCTAAAAACACCATCTTTCCATGCAAAAAAGATATGGTCATACATTGTCCTGGCTTTTTGTTGACAGTTCATCATTCGAAGTTTAATTTGCTTCTAACAAATGTCTGGCAATCTACTTTAAAATAATATAACAAACTTCATCTGACCAATTGCTGAAGTAATTCACTTCTCTGATGCAAGCGAGTTTAAGTAAGACTGTTACTCAATGGATCGTAGTTACTTTATTCAGCCTCAAAAACTTCCAATGCCTTTTTTTCTCTTGACAGCCTGAATCAGAGAGGTATTGAGAAAACTCAGCTATGACAGTAAGAATCTCTCATAAGCATTCCCAGGATCTAACACTGAATTTATTAATTAAAATGCATAGCAGCACTCCACAGAACTACCCAGCATCTCCAATCCCCATTAAACATGGGGCTGAATATGAGGCGCTGACGACTGCTCTAAGATCTGACAGTCTAAGGCAACAAACAGCAGAAGGGAGACAGGGAGAAAGATGCTACTAAATACAAATTAATACAAGTTAAACACACACATGCACAAGCACCATGTGCTTTGCTTCACTGTAGTTATTGTTTAATAAAGATTGAGCTGTTAAGCTACACATCTTGCTGTTTCAGCACAACGATTCACAAGGCAATGCTGAACTGGTCTAGCAAGATTCTTAAGAGAATCCAAGGAACATGTCTCCAAGGAATATGGTAGCTTCATAAGACCAGCTGGTGCAGTTTAAACTATTATACAGTCTGTAATTCAATTAGAATCAAGCCTTTTGTACTCCATTGCTATGTGTTTTGTCAGGCACCCTCAAAAGTGAGAGCCATTTTTCGTTCTGTCTTTTTCCTATACTTCCCTGGAAGAACAAATTTTCTTTCTGCTTCAACATTGCATTAAAATGTATACAATTACCAGCCCCACCACCAAAAAAAAATCTGTTTAATAAAGTTATAAATTTGATTATGCATTTTAATCATACTGATTTGATTTCATTAACAGATTTCCTCCTCCTCACCTCTGCCCTCAAAAAGACTTTTGTACATTTACATTTCTGCCATCTGTATTTTGTGGTCAAGACAGAGGCTTTCAGTTGAAACACTATAAAGATGCCAGGAAGCAACTGAAATAGCTCTTTAAAATGAACCTTTCCCAACCATAAGCACGATCCGTTGCCAGTTCTTCCCTCTGTAATTACTTTCTCTCATACTCTATCTCCAGTTCTGAACTATCAGTAATGATTGTTAGCCCTTCTTCAGGCCAAAATTTCAAGTTCGCTAGGAGTATCACAAAGTGACAGCAAAAGAGGTGGAAATCACCACCTTTCCCTGGTACACTGTTCTGGTCTCACTGCCATTAAAATAGCATTTTAATCTAATTATTTTCCACTTTTCAGTCAATAATCTTAAATTATTTTTACATACCAAATTAAGCCTCATTTCTCCTAAGTGATATTTATTCTCTTTAGCCCCATTAGAGAAAGAGCAAACACGTCAACAAAGAATTGAGGGCCATGCCCCAAGGCATAAGTGATAGTGTGACAGAAAAGCACATCAGATTGCTTCATTAGTCAACGCATACTCTGCTTTCCGCTATTTTATAAAAATATTTTGTGGTGGACGGTGGAATTCAGTAACATTCTTACAAAACATTCTTACACGGCTAATGCTTGTAATAGCATTTTGACTGTTGCTTGGGGTTATTTGTTTTTGTCATCAGTGGTGGTGGGTTCTTTTGCTTTTAAAACTTGTCTCCAACCTAACATAGCGAATTTCAGCAAACCCCTTGGGAACTTTATAAGGTGGAAGAACAGTAATAACAGCAATCAGGAGACAAGGGATAGTAACAAGTATTTGATGCAAATGCAGATAATCCTGGGGTTTTTTTTCAACAGACACTATCATTTCAGGGGAGAATTGAACCTTTCTCCTCAAACAAAACATTGCTAGTCATGTAAACTGGGCTACAGAATTTGAGTAAATA
The DNA here is from genome assembly GCF_036370855.1 of Dromaius novaehollandiae. NCBI lineage: Eukaryota > Metazoa > Chordata > Aves > Casuariiformes > Dromaiidae > Dromaius > Dromaius novaehollandiae. The sequence continues at coordinate 38,730,444 of NC_088132.1, forward strand.
AAAATGTCAACCTTTTAAATTTAACCTGGTTCTCAGATTTTAGCACACTGAACGCATTTAACACAACATAACACATGATAAAGAAAACATCAATCTCTAACAAGGCCATTCTATGCAGCACCGCTCGTGTGCAAAATGCACTTGTATCCAAGAAATACCAGAAACTTTTAAGTTAGGTCTGGTTCTGCACTGCCACCACAGAGCCAGTCTTTCATTCACACAGAGCTATTTGAATAATCACAGCAATAACCTACGAACTCAGCCCCAAATAGTTTACAAATATCTAGCACTAGAAGCCCTTGTTATAGGTCATTTGGTGTTACTTCTGTAAACCAAGAAATATAATAGTTTTCACTTGGATAATATGCCCATGCAATAAAGATCCTGCACTTTAGCAAAAGGATTAGGAAACCTTCAAGTAACTATACCACCACTATACAACTTACGCGCAGGGATAATTTTATGTGCAAAATCAAAGTAGTGATGGGAAAAAGGAGAAAATTTAAAATATACTTTTAGTTTTAAAGTGTTTGACATTTAATGCAGCTTACAGGTCCCATTTTTTGTATTTCTTCCTTTGTGTGAATAGTTACTGACTCATGAAGAAATTAACAAAAATTAAGTTTGGCTGCTTAATGTCATTGTGAACAGAATATTATTTTTGTGCAACGTAAGCAAGAGTCCCATAAACCTATTCTGTCTAAGCTACACTCAAATCAGCTGCATCAGATTCATCTGCAATGGCACCATCTGAGTTTGCAAAATAAGCATCTTATTTTGAGAAATGCAGAGTTTCATTTACTTATGTACAAATGCAATATTAATCAAAATCAAACCAAAAACATTTAAGTCTCTATTTGCCTTTTAAAACAGATCCTGGTCTATCTTCTATAATTATTACATTCTGGTCCTTTTGGCTTAAATGGTCTACAAGGATCAGGGCTACGATAGTGGCTTTCTAATGCATGTACTTTTTACAGGTACATCATTATAGCAGTTTTCTTGCCACCATTATTTTTAGTCAGTACTTTTTTGCAATGGATTAGAACCAGAGGAGTATCAAGAACAATTTAAATTGCTAACACCAATGCTGAGCAGCTTTTCTTTCCATGGCTGCCTAGTGATAAAATGTGGAGGCCAGGTATCTGTATATTATATACATTAAGAGATGAGTACAGTACTAGAATAACCAGGAATTCCGTTTTTATGTTGTTTCTGGCAACAAATCTTTGTTTCCCTACCTGTTAAAGGTGGAGAGTAAAACTGCTACCTCTATAAGTTGTGCTAGTTTTTAATTCGAGGTTCAGCATCACATCAGAGAACAGCCTGTTAAAAGGCAGTCTGAGTCGTTCAGCAGAAAAGTGAGTAACCTAACCCACCAGTATGCAGCAACAGTCACAATGGGAGAGACATGGAGAGGTTACATCTAATATGTTTTAGAGTTTTACAAAATTGAGTATAGAAACAGATACCAAGACATGATCTACCATATAACAGCAATAAAAAGAAAGTTGCCCAGAATAAGGTATCCTATCAGGATTGGCTCATTGGCTTGTAATATCTCGGGTATTTGCCCTCTTCCACTTTCATAAAGATTCAGTGTTACAATAAATAAAAGTGAAATCCTCTCCAAAAGGAATCCATCTGCAAACAAAGCATCTGGAATGTTTTAAAATGAATCAGGAGTCCCAAATGCTAAAGGGAAAACACGGCGTTTTCCTTAAAAAAATATATATATATTATATTATATATTTATACGTATATAAAGAACACGGGGGGAGATAGGGGCATACTGTCTTTGACAGTAAATGAGACCTGAAGATTGAATTAATAAATTCTGATAATGGTGGATTTAATTTATATATTCAAGTCGCTGGTTAACCAGACATTCAAGATATTAGCTCTGCTACAAATAAAGCAGAAACACTGGCAGAAGTTTTACTAAGAATAAGGGAATATACTGTATCAGTGCTTCCTATAAGAAACACTAACTACTAACTTAGAAGAGCAGTATTTTTGCTTACAATTACAGTTGCTTGATGTTACACTAGGATCAGTGCTGTCTCTGAATCCCTGAAAGTCCTTCTGCCTCTTGCTGCACTCAACAATGTCACAAGTAGCTACATCACACCTATTTAGAAAACCTTGCTGGACTTGAAGATGTCTGCTAGTGAAAAGGGCTGAGTAGCAAATCATATGAAGGGGGAGCAATTCTGAGGTGAGAGATGCTGGAAGTTTTTTACTTTGGGAACTCTTTACAATTAAAAAACAGACAAACTACCATTTTGGTGATTAATGCTTTAGTGAGCGTGTAACTCATTCAAGACAATAGAGTACATAAGCAATCCAGAAATAATACTGATTTATTAATTCGATTTGCAAGTAACTTTTACTAACTGAGGTAGAGGGCTCGAGTTCTTCCAAGGTCACTAGAGACTTCCCTGACAAGATAAATTATTTTTATTCTGCATTCAAATTATTTACACTTTTCATATACATGAGGTAAAAAGAAATCTGGCTTCTAGTAAGTGTTGTTTGTTGTGTCATGACCAAGATACCTAAGATTATCTCAACCTGAGTAAATAAAATAAGACTTGGACTTACCGATATATCATCACTAAAATCTATTTCATCCAAGTCAAGGTATTCAGGGGCTTCCATTATTCTTCTATGGACATTTTGGGTGAGTCAGAACAGTAGCAAAGACCTAAATAAGAAAAGAGAAAAGGATTATCTACTAAAGAGTCGAAAACGCACAGAAATGTTTTAACAGAATTACTAGAATATTAAAAGCATTTAATTTACATAGCAAAGTCTTTCATAACTTTATCTTAAAAGCCAAACATAGTTTGTCTCCTATAACCTGCATACCTGAAGAAGCCATTCCAATTATTAGGGGAGGATAACTATGTAGTAATTAAACTGGCAGTCATAAAGCCTTGATCCTGCATCACTCAGTCCTCCCAGAGTTCAATACGGGTGTAAACATCTAAGCTATTGAGGTCCCTCATCTCTCACTGGCTTGCAACTATAGACGTACTAATGATGTACCTTCTCCTAAGGATGCTATTACTTTACCAGCCTGAATGCAGCAATTTGTGTTACCAAAGTTTGTGTTACTACCGTTCAGGAAGGCAGAGAACAGAGAAGCATGCTGTCCACAGGAAGTAAAATCCTATCACAACCTTATGTCCACTTCTCCATGCAAGCGATGCAGAACATCTTTGAGTGGGAAGAAGACAGTACTTTACAGATGGATGATTTCTCTCTCCTCAGTCTGCAACTGCACCTCCCCAAAAACAATAAGCAAGGATAAAGCAGAAGTATATCTATGTGCACTGTTCTCAGGACTCTTCATCACTTCCTCACAGCAAAGGAAAAAAAAGATAAAATTCTACATGGGAACAAAGCAAGAAATTTGCCTGGAAAATTCAATACAGAGTTCTGAATAAATCAGAGCTTAAACAATTCAGAAGATCAAGGACAATAAAACATTCATAACTTTCTTAATCCTAACCAAGACAAAGGCATGCATTATCACTAAAGACAAGTAGAAAAGAAGTGAAAGCCAAAAAGGAAGCTATTTTAAAGTTAGCCGATAAAGAAAGGTGATAATGCATTTTTAAATGATGTGAAAAGTATTAAGTGTTATTATGGAAGCAAATTAATTCTTCTAGTACTGTACATAACAAAAGGAAATGGCTGAAGGAAAAAAAAACAGTCCCACTTTATTCATATGACAACTGGCAAGAAATATGTTTATGAATAATGAAAATTTAGCTGTGCAGGTCTAAACAAAATCATTGTATGAATCACTAATATGTGGTTAAGAATGCCCTAACATAAGAGTTTTGAAGAAAATACTTTTCTGCAGGTGTTATATTCATTGGCAGACAAAACCTCAATCATTAATCTCCTTCATACCATCCCTCCAACCACAAAGCTGGTCTTAAGACAGCTGTGCTTGAAATGCTATTAAAAGAAGAATTGAGAAGCACGCTCTCTGCTGCAAAACTGCAAAAGCGGGAAAAGCAAATTTTTGTTTCTCATCAAATTACTGAAGTTAAAGGATTGTTCAGTATCATTTTCTCTTTAAATGAAAAAAACGTTTTCTTTAATGCATTAGGATATTTCCCCTCCTTGCAATATAAGGAATAGCTGGGGAGAAAGGCAGCGCATAAAAACAACCTCACCTACCTATTTTTGGCTCTCACTGTGGTTGTTAGGATTGAGTGAAGCAGAGAGAAGGGAGATGGCTACAAGAAGGAAAAAAGAGCAGTGTAAAGCCTTCACTCCAACTTTATATGAGAAAACAGAAGTGGCTATAATGTGAACCTAATTAGAAACTGTTCATTTTGAACAATCTCCAAATCCTAAGTTTATTCTTAGAGGAGACCACTAAAATCAAGACAAAATCCTCGCAGTGAAAGGGATCAGCTGTTGTGCTTTATGAACAAAAACATAAAATTTCTGTATATTTTAAACTTTCTGCTTTAACATGCCATATTTGGGTGACATTATCACTTACCTGTGGTAAAATATTCTGTCACCTATACCATCACAAAACTAACAACCAAGTTGCTTTTGCAAGCACAAGACCCAGGGGAAAAAAAGTCCTGCTTTGTTTGTATCTATATGTGTATCTACTCTGTGTTTATCATACAAAACCTCTCCTCCATTGTCAACCATTTGATAGTGAGCAATGTAAGAGCTGAAACAGATTCTGCAGACCTACTAAATCTTTTTTACACTGCAGATGAGCAGATTAGGGCAAGGGAATGGGGTGACAATTAGTATGGCACAAGAGTGCAAGGACATGCATAATGGTATTTGCAGAGCACACTACACACTTCCCTAACACCTAGCCAAGTTTATGTTCCAGAGAGCAGTGAGAAATAGGAAATGAGAGTTTGATATGTTGAGTGATGGCCTTGCAAGCTGCTTGAAGTGGAAAGCAAAGGCAGGATCTTTGAACAGAGGCTGACCCAAGGACACAGAAGGTAGTATATACAAGAGTAACTAGGTCGGAGCAACAGGGAGAAAAAAGAATGCACAGCAGGCTACTTTAATCCCCTGGGGGTAATTATATCACCATTAAAGTAACCAACGGGCTTCTAGAGAACTTGTGCAAGGAAAATTTCTGAAATCTCAACTATGATCACTGTCATTACCAATACAAAATTTCAGTATCAACAGAAGTGACAGAGTTGTGGAATGGTTTGAAGAAGAATATTTTTCAGAAGTTGCTTGTCCATTGGTTAAAAAAAATAGGTAATTACATAAGTTAGTACAATCAAATAATAACTGCACTTACAATGAACTGAAGCTTAAAAATGAACTGAATTTATACCCTTCTGTCCAGAAGTACCTAGAAACATCAGTCCTTTGAAAAAGAATGATCCCAGTAACAACTGTGATGAGAGAAGGAACCTCATTCTCATTTTAGGGATGTGATCTTCTGCATTAGAGCAAGAGGTTCAGAGATCCATAATTTCAGATACCACTCATTTTAAGTAATATTTAAGATTGGTCATTTTAGATTTCTGTATGCCTCCTACTGTAAGAATGGAGATGATTTGCACCAGACAGTATTTTGTGGGAGAATGGCTTTAAGTTCACTTCCACACCACTGTCTCATCCTTCAAAAAGTGAAGATACAGTGTTATTCAATGCACTAAAACATACTGAGTCATGGACTCTTTGCAAAAAGCAAGCACGTTTGTCAAAACAGGCTCCCACAATAAGCAGTTTGGGCAGTTCTCATTTTTTAATGTCACTGCCATCCCCCTTGGCGGGGGGGGGGGGGGGGGATATTCTTAGGATTATGCTCTTCAAGGGGGGGTTCTATAGCTCAATCTTGCTAAGTGTCCTCCATAGATGTAAAGACTAACTGCCACTTTATCACTGTGGCTGTTGATACAAGCTCAAACTAAGTCAGTTTCAGAAGTAAAACAAACCTCAACCGCGTATGTGCTGTCTTGCACAAATGACAGGACTTCAGAATCTACCCCGTATCACCCACAAGGTGGTACATATATGAAGTTAAGAATGAGAATCAAAACGCCAAAGTTTAAAAGACATCTATGGACCATATCACATACAAATAGCTTAAAAAACCAACCAGAGCAGCTTCACTGAATTTGAGTTTTTAACTTGGAATTTTAACTGGAATTTAACTGGAAAGGAAGCATAGCTTTAATAACAGAAAAGAAGTGGCTGTTCCTGGTTGCCACACATTTCAAGATTTCTGAAGAAAAAGATTTCATCCTTTCCAATCTAATTTTTAGTTCCAAATCAAAAGTTGAAAATACACTTTCTTTTGTATACCCCCTAATATGTCTCAACTTTAAAATGAGCTAATCATTGACTTTTATTACCCAAATAAACAAAAACACAATAAATACCCTTTCTAAAGGTACAGAAACAGCTACTGTGGTCAAAAGCTGTTTCACACTTTAACCGATTCTGATTGCACGTGCTTAGTCAGCAATGTCCACCAGTTTAAACATTCATTCTTCTTTAAAACTTCAGGAAGTGGCATAGCCTAGTTCATTTCCTTTGCTAATTTAAATATAATAAATTAAAGGTTCAACCTAAGTTTGCCATATTTCAAAAGGGCCGGCAGTAAATACACAAAAGATTTGCTACTGTCCTCTCCCTTTGATGGTGAAAGTGAACAGAACTGTCTCTCGTTTTCCTACTGCTTGGCTAGAAGTCAGGAACTGGCAAAATAGTCATCAGTAGCGGAATGACAGCAATTAAAGTATGGCAGAAGGAGGAAATGCTCTATAGAACTTTTACCTTCTGCAACAATTTTCCCACTGAATATTTCCCCCCTCGCTGTTAAATTTGCATTCTTTTCCATTGGTTGGTGCTACTGAGTATGCGAGAAGCCACAGAAGCAAAAAAATTGCACCTCCATCAGTGGCTGACTGCAGGACTGCATTTCACCTGGAGAGGCACAAAATTCATCATGACAGTCCTGCAACACTGCCTCCGCCCAAATGGTATCTTCTGTCTGCTGAAAATATAAAGACCACGTGAAACACAGAAAGGCCAAAACTCAAGAAAAAACTGGTAACCAACACAAACACATTTTCCCTATGGAAAACTTCTCTTTCTGAAGACGGTCTTCAGTTATGTGTAAAGAAAGGGTAAAAGACTCATGCATTCTGCTCCCTAAAATAAGCTTTTCAGTCTTTTCTTGATGTGGTGAAACTGGACAACACCTCAGAGAACCAATACTATGACCAAATAAGATTTCCCATGACTATACTTGGAGTCTTATTCAGGAGGTGCACCTCTTGATGCCATTTAACATAGTAAAACTACGCTATATATAATGCAAACCATATGGCAAGGATAGTACTCAGAGCTGTGATTATTGAGAGCTTTGCAATGGCTGAATCCAGCATATCACCAGAGGTATAAACAAACTGAACAGCATTCACAAGCAGATCATAAGCAAACTGGTCAAATTCCAGATAAAATTAATTGGAATTAAACTTGCAACTGCTAGCAATGGATGACAAGAGGTGAACAACCTACTTCTAAGATCCACATCAGAGCAATAGAGATTATTTTCTCTAAAATGCTAGCAGAAACTTCTGATATTTTACTAAGCAAAGCTGGATGTTAAATATTCTGTAAAATTTTCATCCAAGACAACCCAAGTTTCCTGTCTGACAATTCAGCCTGCAGAGAGAGATGCACACACACGTATATTTATACAGGTAAAAGAAATCCCACCTGCTCATAGAACTCAAAGCTGAAAAGAGAAAACCCCATAATACTTCACCCATATGTATTCAAGAAAAAGTGTTTTTATTGTTTCACGACACATTTCCATTAGGAAATCATGAAGAAATCATCCAACTGAAAATTAACACACAGAAATGTGGTAATAGCAGCATTGGTATAATAATATCTTGCATATGTGGTATTGTAACAGATACTAAACAATGATTAGATTGTAAAACAAAGCAAAACAAAAGAAATTACCTTTCTCCTTTTCAAACATGAGCTCTGTTTTCCCAAAACATAGCATTTCCTCTGCTATCATTCTTCCCAGCTAAAACTGATTTCTCTGAACTGAAATTTTGTTATTGACAAATATAAAACACAATTAAGTGAGTGGGGGGAAAAAAGAGCAAAGTAATTCACTGTAAAAGGGAAAAGAAAGCAACAATGTAATAGGTAGAGGGCACAGATCAGAATTTCTGCAAAGTAAAAGTCCAGCGTAAACTGACGGTGTGCACTACCCACAGGTGAAATATTTTTCACAGGGTTCTTTTAGAAGCTAGATCGAGCCTCCAATGTGGCTCAAGACAGCCTCACGAGCAGTCGCGCCAGGAAACCCAAGGGGCTGCTGTGAGGCAGTGCGAGCATGAAGACAACGCAACGCGGGACCAGCGGCAATGCTTTAAACCATTCTTGTATTGTGAAGCCTATGGCCATGGTTTTAGCCATGCTCACGTACTTAAGGCAGCAGAAAGGCCGTAGAGATGAGCATCTGCTCTTTGTTGATTAACTTGAGTGAATGAAAACAGTGGTACGGCAGGCAGAAAGCAAATAAGCACCAGGTTCAGTTTCTTGTTCTGTTCGCTCAGTGCAAAGCCGTGGAGTAAAAAAGTGTAACTGGATTGTAGTGACCTATTTGTAACAAAGATGCAGGGAATCTGGTAACTTCAGAAAAGAATCTGAACCAACATCTCAGCCAAGAAGAGTCTCAGTGCTGCACAGGAAGGACTAAATCCACAGAGGTACACAAGGGAAATATTTATGGAGCATCCCCCTTCTTTCCCCCCCAAAATAACTAGTGACTGGTAATTGACAATGCATCATTTTAATTATTTATGGATACATAAACAATATTAACAAGCAAAAGATCAATTCAATTAAATGCATACTCTGTTGTCACTCTAAAAAGATGCTGCTAAATGCCAGGTAGTATGTTATTTTCTGCATCCCAAAACTACTATACCAAAATATTTGGGGATTTACTTAAACTTTCAATCAAATATAAAGTAAATCAGATGTAAATACTTTAATAGTGGTTGTCAAAAGTCTAGGTTTCTTTAAGCACACATGTGCAACAGTTGAATATTCAAGCTCTAAGCTTTAAATCCCAGAACGCCATGATGGTAGCTTTTAATTACGGGATAACATTACATTTTACAATTATAGGTCTGAGATTAAAAAAAAAAAAGAAAAGAAAAACACACACACCAACATATTGCCTTTTTTTGAGCATCAGAAGCTACAGTAGCTCAGTATGAACAAACTTCACAGGCAGAAAGGAAAGGCTTTATATCTTCAATTTCAGTATACAGTATGAAGTATCAAGCAATGCTTGAAACCTGGGAAGTGTCTGAGTTTTAATTCCATGACTTACATCAAGAAATATTAAGAGCATAAAACCAAGCTTGTTCAGTTTCAAACAAATACAACAGTGCAATTTTTCATTACGTTAAATCTATTTAGCACACAGTGAAAAGTTCAGCACCTAGTTAAAATCCACAGCTCAGGAAGGCATATTTTCTGTCAGCAGCTGGAAATAGCTGGGACTTTGAATTCAATTCCTCCATTCCTCCTCACTCCCCACTGTTATAGTGGAGTTCTACCAAAAATGTATTTGGCCCTGTAACCCTAATTTGCTACGCAGTGTAAGGAAAGCACTCTAATACATTCAGGACCACTACCATATTTAGGAAACAGTGGAGATGCACTACTGATGTAAGCAAGAGAGCTTGGGCAGCGGGTCCCAACAAAGCTAGTCTGGGCAAAGAGCACTTCCTTTCCAGCTGTCATACACTGCCTTACTGCTTCTCATGCTGCCTGGTGCTCATCTGTGCGCTGTCTCATACTAACAACTGTAAGCTCTTTGGGACAGGGATCATACAATCACTCTATGCTTGTCTGGCTTTTCACAGAGTCTGTGTCCTTGTCTATGAACAGAACTTCATGTTACAAGAGCAATCCGATCAAACAATAAACGTGATGCAAATATGCTGCAATAGTCTTTGGAAAAAGTCATATTGGAAGCTTTGCAGAAGATCCACGTGACAACTGAAAAAATCTTTATTCACCAAATACAGATGGTAGCTCTAGAGGCCATAAATGCAGAGCATAAGGAGACAGCGCCAAAAGCATAGAAAGCTTGCAACTCCATCTTTATGTCACGTGCATGAACAATAATTTTTCTACAATAAATACAGGTGCTCTTTCAAAACCCTAGCTTCTCATTCATATTTACATTCTCTTTATTAACTCCAAGGGGGAAATTACTTGGGTTTAATCAATACATATTCAAACAGATGACTTGAGACTGTGAAGTGAGACACTGCAGCTCAAACTGAGGTTCACTGACTATTGAAGCATTCCCTTTCAGCTTCATGCATTCAAATAAAATGACAACCTGACATACTGTGACACTATTTTGACACTAATAAGTCATACGAGGGTTTGTGATACTCTAATGCAGTCTGCAGTGCACTGTTCAACCAATTTTGTTACCTTCTAGGGCTTCCAGAGCCTTTTTTCTAATTATGGGAAATAACATTGTTTCTATTACTTGTCCCACTCAATGTCTGGATTTTCTCTCACTGACTGAGCACCTCTTTTGTACTAGTTTGTTTTATTTACTTTTCTTCCTTTTATGTAAGCCAAGAAAAATATATCATGCAAAGGAAATTATCTGCCCAGTCAACTTTCAAATATAAAAAAATAAAGGGAGGAGGCTCAATGGGAGAGGGGAGATATTTTAAAGAGCAAAGATGAATTTGAAATAACAATTCATTGTAAGAAAAAGTGAAGTTAACAGTGAGACTGAAAAATGATGTGATTTATTTCAGTGAAGGAATGAATTCTGAGACTGGGATTACCTTATCCCTTATCACGTTTATTCAGAAGTTTCCCCGAGTTCAAAAGTTCGCAGCAGCAATTTATAGTAGTATGCTACTTCCGAGCAAGTCAAAGTAAAAGCACTGCTTTTAGTCAGCATGCAAGTACTACACAAGTTACACTGACAGGACAGGAATAGGGAATGCAGCAAAGCACAATGTTGTTCCAACAACCAAAAGATTTTTAAAAATTAACTGCAAAAAAACCCCTGCATTATGGGCATACAGAAACAATCCATCCACAGCCCTGGAAAGACACAAATACCAAGCCCAGCTCTCTTCCTAATGAAGTCAATGCACATTCAACATTGGTTTTAGATGAGAACAAATGTAATTGTTTCCGGCTGAACAGAGACAGACCTCTCCCAGCCATCTACCTAGACCTCAAGATTGCAGATTTATCCAACCTTGACCATAAAACAACTTGGGTTCAGACTCCATGGAGTCTTAAGAGACATTATTTAAAGAAGTCACGTGGAGGTAGGAAATACTGTGTGGTTCACCTGTTCTATCTTCTACCCTTATGAATTGCACAGAAGAGTCACCACAAATTGAGTTAACATCAAGTATTTTTAACAATTACAGTGACTGATGACATGCAGTCTGAAAGTAATCCATATGTCAAGAGACACAGAGCGAGGATAAAGTATGCTCAGAGTCAGTTCCTCATGCTTTTTTAGCACCCTGAATAGTACTCCACATAACTTACTTATTCCAAAAGCAAAGTATAACTCAGAGGATGACATCTGAGCTCCACTAAAGTACATGAAAGCTTTGCCATTAATCCCTGTGTGGCTAAGACTTTACCCACCTTGAGGCAAGGAGTATCTGGTTGTTAGGAGGTACTTTCCTACAGTCTCCTCTACTTGCTTTTCTAAATATTGTCCCATTTAGTGCTCTCATGAACAAGCATTACTTCTAGTATTAAAAGAGCCTAAATTCATTTCTTCACTCCCAAAAGAAAACAAGCTAACAAAAAGAAGTCAGTGTTCAAGGCTACTGAGTGGCATGCCTAGCTGAAAAGTGGCTTGCACTGTAATGCAGCTGTGAAGACATCTGATAAGCTGAGAATGTCTCCGAATTTCTCCTAGTAAGTGCCATCCTTTCCACCCCACAGTTTTGTAGTTCCTTTGAGATTCAAATAAAGAAAATTGGACTCAAAGCATTAAGTCAGAATGCATGCGCTTGAGCATTTTGGAAGGGGGCCTAGAAAAATAAACTTGTTTGTTTTAATTAGCCTTGAAGAAGAAACCTTTGGAGTTGGAAATGAGTATTTGTTATCTTAAAACTGTAGCAGCATATGTGATTCAAGGACTGTACAAAAGTTAAGGCACTGTCCTCGTATTCTCAATGAAACTATCAAAATAAATAAGAGGTCAGTGATCTGTTTAAAGACTGACCTTCGATTTGCTGTTTTGATTAATTTATGTTTGTATTCCCTTTGAACTACTACAAGGCTATTCACTGATAATACAAAATACCCTACACTCATGCAATAATATGCTCACTTCATCATACTCTACCCTGTAAGGCAACTTTTTCAGACAGGATGATTTTCAGGTCAACTGCAGAAGCAGAAAATATCTATAAGCTTTTCCAGTCAGCTAATTCTTTCTGTAGTCTTCAAGACCGCGTCTGTCCTAGACATTCCCTGCACACGTGGAAGGGAACATACGACTGCTGCCTTTGACCCAATCTCAAGCTAAACTGTAAGGAAGGGTGATTTACTTCAGCTTCTAACAATCTGAACTTTTGCATGAGATCTGGAACATGGTCTGTCACTGCCACTCACCCACCTGCCAGCCAGGCCAGTGGGAACAGCAGTGCTTTCACAGGGGTATTAAGCACAGCGATAACAGCTCCTGCTGAGCACACCGCAGCAGCATCCTTTCCTCTCCTCTCTGACATGTCATCCTATTACCTGCACACAGGGGCCACAGAGTAACTTTAAGCAATAATTTCTATATGCTCATTCCTTATTGAATAATTTTCCACCTAAAAAGTCAACTTCCTCTGAGGGAAGATAAAATGAAATAATGCACTGTCCATTTGTCTCAGCAATCTTTTGTTAAAGCACACCAAACTAGCCAAATGCAGAAAATATCCTGTAGTTTTACATAACTTACTTCCATTTCTACTTTCATTCTACATACTAAGCTGCTGACTACTACTTCCTGCCAAAGGCTTATCCTATTTGGGCAGGGTGGCTGTTCGCGTCATTTGTTTAAGAAAGGCTCTTTAAATGGTAGTGAACTTCTGCTTCTTCCTTTAAACCGTTTTATGATTATATATCTAACATAATTAATGATGTTAATGATTATATATTATTTAATGATTACAGATAATTTACATAATGATATATTTAATATCAATGGTAATATATACTACATAACAATTATTATACATTTAATTGCCATCTTAAATTAAGACTTGTTCCCAAAATTAATTTGTTCAGCCTTCCCTCTAAAAATTCTGTGACGGTGTGACACTATGACGACAAAGTGATTCTACTCAATATGTAGTGTACTAGTTTTCAAATTCCTGCTACAGGAGAAATACTAAGTCTCCTTTAAAATTATCTACTTGCAAATTTTAAATTAAGTCATCTGGAGGTATACAAAATATTAAAAAAAAAAAAAAGGCTACTCAACGTATGATGTTCTTACCATTCAGGTATGAAAGGGCCACTTTTTCTTTACAAAAAGTCAGTATCCTTCCCATGAAAATATGCTCTTCCCATACGAAAGGTTGTAGTGCTTTCAAAAAGAAGGATGAATGAGTGGAACTGCACTTACAAACAGAAATTTTAACCCTGAACCTTGATTCATTGAAATATTTTTTCAGTCAACAAAAGTACATTTTCAGAAAAGCAGTGCTTTCTCAAAATGAAGAAGTGTGTGTGTGTGGAGGGGAGGGGAAATCAGGAAAGACATTTCTAATAGCTTTATATACCCTAAGAAATAACCCATGGACTGAACAACATTTTCCCCCAAAATATCACAGAATCACAGAATTGTTCAGGTTGGAAAGGACCTCTGGAAATCATCTAGGCCAAATCCCCTGCACAAAGCAGAGTCAAAGTAGTAAATAAGTTTAAAATATTTTAAAGGTATAAACATCAAGGAAGAAGAGTCATTAATTACGATGGAAGATGATGAAAAGTTAGCATTTTTTCTCTAAGAACAAAAAAAATATATACATTGGGAAAACATCTTATGGGTGACATCTACTGAGATTGTGAAACAAACCACTAAAGGAATAACGGAAAGCTCACCTTTTGACACATTCCAAATGAGAGCAGGAAACGTACCTGAAAATACTATGTAGTGTACAGACTAGTACTGGTGGGTGTCTGTTAACCATTACTGCTTTCTCCAAGATCTTATTTTTTAGTATTTTGCTAGCTTATAAATTCATGTAACTCTGAAAAAAAAGTTTACGTTTCAAACACTTACTGGATTTCATACCACTAGTAATGTAGAATATCCAATACTGACAACTGAACTCAGGGCAGAGATGATCACTGATTTCTCATTTTGTATACATTTTTACAGATTGGCATGACTTCAATACTTTTTCATTTTAGTGTCCTTCTTTAAAAATTACAGTATTTTTTAACAGAGAAAAGAACAAAAAGAGACAATATTGCTTAAAGCTTTTCAGGCTTTGTAGAAACTGAAATATATATGAAAGTAATTGTTTGCATAACCATTAAATAAACAAGCTGCAATTACGACGCACTTCTCATTTCATTATGCTGCTCATTATGACCAAGATATCCTGTTTGTTTCGCCTGTTCAAAAAGAAAAAAAAACAACACTATTCATGAAAGCTACTTTTTACAGTGTTTCAAAAGGAAGCTGGTGCTGGTAAACACATGTTCTTATGGGAAATTGCCATAATCCTGACTATATCCTAGCAGGCTCAGAAAATATTTCTCACAAAGTCTCTCCTATAAAATCTAGAACATATGTACAGCAGACTATGTTTCACGTCCTTTTAAGGAACTTGCTAGATTAATGAAGAGAACACGGCTCTTACGTTTCCCCTGAAACGTCTGCCTTTTCCTACAGGTATTCTGCAATATTTGTTTTCTCCCCTATTTGCATGACTTCTCCACTTTCATAAGGCTGTGAAAGAGCCCCTCAAAGCTCACCTCCAGACCCCCCCCCACCCCCCCCACTGACAGTACCTTAATGTAGGCTCCTAATGCAGTATAACCACCACCCAATCCATTGATAAATGCATTTCATTACATTTGTGTCATTAAGCTCCTACCATGCCTTCCAGGACAATTACCTGAGAATCAATAAAGTTGTTATTTTTTATGTGGTTGCTAAGAGGTTTTGAAATTGATCTTACAGGTTTTTTTTTATTACTATTGACTGATACGTCAAAAAGAACACAAACAGATCAACACAGCTCCTTTACTAATTGTCATTCAGCTAAATATCTATAAGCTATTAGGGACATATAAAAGTCACAAATTTATAAATAGGGAATACTCATTGGCAGAAATTTTAAAAATTTCTGCCACTTGAACAATATAGATCACTTGTTGCAATCTAAAATGGACAGCATGATTCCCTCAGTTCCTAGATACTTTTTCTTCACTACTTCTTTTCTGAGTTTTCATCCTCTAGCATCAAACAAGACAATTCAGTTAAAAAAGAAAATGAGATCATGAGACATAGGAGCATTCTGAATGCAACCAAAGAAAAACAAATATGCAAGAACTATCTCGAACTTTTATTCTAAGTATGCAGTCCTTGAACATGCCAGATCAGTATCATCTACTGCAATTATGTATTTATACCAAAACCAGAATGAGTAACAGTCGGAAATCTTCTAGGACTATTGTACATGTTGCCTCTGACAGAACATATCAACTCTTCTCCTAACTGCTTTTTCCAAAACTGTACTCCACAGGGATAAACAGGCACACTTCGTAGTCTTCCACTCACTGGAGCAATACTAGCTTTTACTATTTGTGTAAGTTTACATCCTGTGATTAAAAGACAATAAAGATAAGGAAATACCAAGAATTTACTATACTTGTACAAAGCAGATGTAGAACTCTTCCATTCTGACTTAGTAATATTTTATTCTCATTTACACTCATTTACACTGTATAGGTGGAAAGAGAGGCAGAATATGCAGTAGCTACAGAAGAGGGGGAAGAAAAAAATCAGACCTTTAATGAACATACAGAAATTTATAACTGAGGCCCTCAATGTTGAGACACCACATTAGCTTTTATGCCAGTGTGCTTTCCTCTACCACATGCAAACACATTGCAATAGTATTTTGAACTCTTTGGATGCTTGTTGGCCACAACGACTTGCTACTACACTTCAAAATTAGACCACAGATGTCCTACTGCTAAATTTTAAATCTATCTCTTGGGTTTGACTCCACACTATAAATTATTAAAACAAACAGTCAGAAAAACTTTTCATTCCCACTTCTGTTACTTTCCACCCAGGACTGTATTCTCCAGACAACTATTCAGACTTCTCTGTTCCATTACATGCGACTCCCTCAAAGCCCAAGATTTTAAGTGCTCTGCCTAAAGGAATCCAGCTACTTCAGTGGGTGTCACTGTTAATTAAGGACACATGGAAAGGAAACGAAGGAGCCAAAAAGCGACCTTACTGTCTGGAAAAATCACCAAAATGGAGGGACAAGGGTGACAACAGTAGGAAAAATCAGAGAAGAATAACAGGAAATGTTTGCAGCTGAAAGGAACAGTCAAGTGCCTCTTGTTCAAGCATATGAAGAAGCTGAATGGCACAAAAATCAGTCTACAAGGGAGGGAAAAAAATGGGGTATTGGTTTCAAAGTTTTGAAGGTGACTGGTAAAGAAAAAAATATTAATAAGGATGAGCCTTTCAAAATTGTAAAAGATGCATTCTATTTTCTTTTTATATATTCTACTCAAACTTCACTGAATAAGGAATAAGTCATACTCATAAAGGTATCAAACAAAATAGTGAGCTAAAGAGTGAGAACATCAGTTTTATAATAGGGAAGCACTGACATGGCTTAGTGAAAAAACAGAAAAGGACAACAGAGATATAATTACGAAGTGACGAATTTGTAAGACTAAGTGTTCTTCATCTTATCAGTTGCCTAATTTTCCCTCTACATCTACTACATTTCAGCTCAATGCAACAAGAAAGTGTGCGAAAAACAGATGGCTCTGATCTCTGGCAAGTGTTAGCTTAATTTAAATTCTAGTTCCTACCTAGCCTCTGGCCTTCACAGGCAAAATTATGCAACCATATCACACAGGAGGAGCTCTGAAAGGGAATGTGATTTCAGTTATGCAAACTATATTCCTGAGTTGCTTATCATACAGAAAGCTCTCATCACTGAGCTATCGTCTTCATTTCCAGTTCCCCCAACTCCTCCACCTCCACTGAGATAGCCTGCACTGCACTTTTGAACTCTTCTGTAGTAATGACTATTGGGCCTACCAGGAACAGCTGTTATGTTTAGTACAATCTGCTGACAGCAATTATTGAAAGCATGTAACATCCAAATAC
The DNA here is from genome assembly GCF_036370855.1 of Dromaius novaehollandiae. NCBI lineage: Eukaryota > Metazoa > Chordata > Aves > Casuariiformes > Dromaiidae > Dromaius > Dromaius novaehollandiae. The sequence continues at coordinate 38,747,893 of NC_088132.1, forward strand.
CACAATTTCCATTTTTTTCCACTAAAAATTACGAGTAACATTTCTACTTCTAGTCCTAGGAGGGCATAAAAGAATAAAATGAGAAACTGTGAATACATCTATCTACTGAGGAAAAAAAAGTCTGAGAACATTTGGCAGACAGCAGCTTAACTTCACAAGCAAATATTTAGTTATCTGCAACTGACAAGTAAGCAGAAACACTGATTGGTTAGATTTAGTTTAAAATCTGGGCACATAATTAAGCATTAACGTTATAATGTTTAGTTTTTAAGTAAACAATATTGTCATAGAAAAGTTTGTGTTTGTGGATAGTAGCACTATATAATTTCTAGTTTTATTAACATAATTTTCTGCATCTATAAAACACATCATCTGTCTTGGCATGTGACCAAGATACAAGTGTAGTCGCTTTACTGGAAATAAATGCAGTTGGCTAGGCAATGTTATAAGACAGTTATTCAAGTTTTCCAACAAAGGAATATTTCTGTTACTACCTATTTTTCCCCATACATGTACACTGAAACAAGCAACAACACTCCAGGTAGGATCTGTCCCACTTCCAGCAGGAGATGACAGCTTTAATACTATTCAGAACAAATCAGTGACAGTTGCAGCTGTTTAAGAGATTATTCCTTTTAAACCAGCCCCAACTTCTTCCATTCACTTGCTGAAGGCAAAGGGGGTATAACATCTGGTAAGCAGGGAGGAACAACGATTTCTTGGCTTGTATATCCTGCTACACAGAAGAAAAGGTTGCCAATCCATGAATTTGCACTATGGAACACTGCAAAACAGTTGGGAACCTTATCTGGTCCAGGACAGTCATATGGAGTTTCAATTCTACAGATGATTCACTGATCTTTATCATAGTTGTACAGTCTGGAAGAGAACTCGGGATTGCAATGTCAATTCAGCACTTAACTGCTACTCACAAATATGATCTTAGGTTGCTTATCATCTAGCAAATCTGTCTTCCAGTAAGTACACTCTTGCTAGTCAAAAGTCTGTTGTAGTTCTTATGAACACACTTAGGAGATGAGAGATGGGGCCTTACAATTCACGAAGATCCCTGGCTGGGCAAAGAAAAGAGTGCTTAGTCTGCAGCTCTCAGTCTCCTAATTGGCTATTCAAGCTCACATAAAATGTTCATGCCCTTTTTGTCACCACCATCAGTTCTTTCTTGTGAATAGTGGCAATATCATAGAGGTTTTTTTCTATGTCAACTACACTACACATCTTGGACTGAATAGGTTGCTATTCAGACATACATTTTGCCAGGTTTGTTTTAAAGCAGTTCATGTTGGATTTAGAGAAGTAGAGTAACACAAGCAAAATAATTCTGAATCTGCCCAAGATTCTGGACCCAACACAATTTCTATCTCTACCAGCCAATTTCTGGATGTTCTGACGGTTTATGAAGAATTTTAGTCACTTGCAACAGTGGCTGTTCACATGCTCAGGGATCCGGCACAGGCGCAGATGAGAAACTGATGAGTAACATCCTCTGTGGATTTGCAGAAAAGCACAGGGAAGCAAAGCAAGTGCAGCCCCAAAAGACCCAGATCACACAGACGTGAGGCAAATGCAACCTAACAGTGGGATTCACAATGATATACATGAAGCACTACTACACTTTTACTGCCACGTAATCAACACCCTGCTCTTAACTGAGTCATAACTCAGTTGGGAACAGAAGGCAAAACACCAGAAACAGGAGGCTCTTTATCTTTGAGGAACCACGCTATACAAAAGCGGACGAACTGTGGGGAAAGACAATCTTTTTAGTACCTCTGCACTAGGCATGACCTATTTTTCCCCTGTAAAACCTGGAACTGAGTAGGAATTGCAAGCCACATGCAAGTTTTCCTCCTTTTGCCTGGTGGGAGCAGTCCCTTGATGGGAGAACTGAAGGCTGTTCTGCGAAGTCAGCTCTCCTGAACTCCTCCGGGGAACTGGCTAGAGCTCAACATTGCATCCTTCCTGCCCATACACTTGGGCTTTTTGTCTACAGCAGCCAGTCACTACAGGAGGGAGCGTGCAAGCTGGGGTCTTTTGCTCATGTGGACTTGGAAGCTGGGTGGGTATAAAACTGATCTACAAGATGAGCTAGAAAGTACTACCAGGTGCAACAGTTTGAACACAGTGCAAGTACTCTATCATTGAACTGATACAGAAATGTACACCTTAATAAGCAAAAACAAGGTACTATGGGAACCCTGGCCATAAATTCACTCCACTGCATTTCAGGCAACTAGGAAGTCTACATGAGGAAGCTAATCACAGTAGGTTTGTTCTACAGTAAGTGTAAGAAGGCAGGCATCCATAGATAATTCAGATTCTGGGTGAGGTAGACTGTTTGCTCATCGTTTCCACCTATTTGTAGTTACCCATGATAGAGGAACCCTACATGTGTTCTAACTTAGGCATCTCAGTTAAGTGGGATGAATCTGGACATCATTGCAAAACATGGATTTGTCCTTTCAGACTGCATACCATCTAGTTCATGCCAATTCAGTACCACAAAAATAATAATAAAGAAGCTGTTACATTTAACCTAACAAGAGCAAATTAGTATCTATGAAGACAATAAAACATAATTGTTTCCTATAACGCAATTTTCTTTTGCATTTAACACAAAGATCCTCTTGTGAAATCACACTAGAGATGACCTTTTTTCAAAATAGGTGGTTTATCAGTTGACAACAAGATTTTAACAAGGTTTCCAGATAGATAAAGAAACTTCAGTGAAACTGGCTGGTCAGGTGTTCTACGTCCAACTTCAGATGGAGTTCTGATGTGAAACTACTTACTTCATGACCAGACTGTTATAGTTTCATATTTAATACAACATTTAAAAAAGCAGTTTGTTTCATATGCATCTCAGGTCAGTATTTGAGCACAGAAGTTACAATTCAGAGATTATATCAATTCCACTAAAGCAACTACTTGACTCTAGATTCACACAAAGAAACCCCATTACTACTAAGGGGCTTATGGGAGAGTTTCCGTAAGAGATCAGGCACATCTGTAGAACCATAAATGTTAAAAGACAATAATGTGTCCTCCTAATTGATAGATTCAAATGCTAACAGAGTCGATCACCAAAATACTTACTAAATCACATTCTCTTCTGTACGATGACTCGACTTTCCATTCGCCTGAAAGTTACTTAAGACTTGTGCAAAATCTCTAAAAATATAGCAGACCATTTAAGCAGTTATCTCCATGCTGAAGAAACTGGATCTAATTAAGATCCATGTGTGTTTTTTAGACTCAGCTGGCAGGCTCACTATGACAGAAAAGAGTGTTGTGTGTTTGTGTATATAAGGAAAACAGGAATGTACGTAACAAGCAATTCTACTGAATACCATGCACTACCTTATATGCTACAGAGCCTAAACTTCAGATTTACACTGAACAGCTAAAGAGGACTGGCTGCTAAAGTAGCTGAGATTCACTTACTGGACTGAAGAACAGTGCTGTCAAGTCAGTAAATCTTAAAAACTGAACTCGGGGCAGAGAATTGAGACCCTAAAAGTCCTGACATGTGTGCACTTCCCAATTCAGAGCTTTGAAAAGCTACCTCTGAGTCTAGAAGAGAGTAGGCGCTGATTATCCTTGTATTTTTGCCAAGGAATGAAGTAGCAGTTCTGGCATTAGCTGCACTGGCTCCAAATCACCATCTCTCTCAGCCAGGACTGGGTACTTCATATTCCACAGGGTGTGAGTGAGGGATGCAATAAAAAAGATGACTATCTTTTTATTAACATACACTAAATTTAGTTTTCAGAGCTAGAAAGGGAATGACTTTCTTCTCTCTGTGGAATTATGGTGAAGTAAATACAATATTGGCTATTTTTTCAGTTTTTCAGTTTTATGGAAGCCATTTCCCTCAAAGCAGATTATGTATTATGCTACCATCTGGGAGCCCCATGTCTAGGAAAGATTATGATTTGCAAATTTTTCTAGAAGCTTTTGTAAATGCTGTAATTTTTCAAGCATCCTGTTCGGTTTAAACCACTCCATTTAGGGAAAAAAGATTTTTTTGTCTGTTGATGCTGGTGAAACTTGCATTTTTCACACTGCAGTTGCAAATCTAGAACACACTTAGGGGACATTACATTACACTATACCTGTAGTTAAAGCACAGTTTTCACTTTCTTTCCCATCACAGCAATCAATCTTTGTATGTTTTTAAACTTAAAAAGGAAGAAAAAGAATACTTGTTCTTGGATCCCAGCTTTCTGTTTCAGGAGCCAAAATCACAGCAATGGGTTGATACTGCAATCCTTTCTTATGCAAGTTCTTGTAAGATTGAATTTATGATTAATCACACTGCACCGTCCCAATAAAGTAAGCTGAAATTGCAAGATCTCAACAATGTGTAAAGAACAGCTCTGTTTAGAAGGTCTATGGGAGTTTTTTGGTTTTGGGTTTTTTTTACTCTTTACTTAAAGTGGTGAAAATATGTGAAGGATATGAGATCAATGAATGAACTAAAACTAAACAAAACAATTGAACCAAGGAAAGGAATAATTAGATTTCCTATCAAGCTATGAATAGAAATAAATTAGACTAGAAGCACAATCTGGATCAATCAGTAATCAAACAGAACATGCGTAACAGTGGGATCTCTGCCATTAATGTATTTTGGAGCAATAAACGTACAAAGTCTCTTGTTTAAATTGGACAGCTAGTAACTAGTCCATTGTACCTCCTATATGCTATGAAAATATTTTCTTAAACAGAGCTACCCAAAGAAGTCTTCAAGTACATTTGTTTTGAATATCAGTAATTTAATTACAACACTAAACCTAGGTTAGAATAATATATTCACATACAGATCACAGGATTGTGTATGACAAAAAATTGAGCAGAAACATCACAAGTTAACAAATCTGTACTTCAGTCATTTTAGAAATGTGAACTCTGACCTGAAAATCTTGCTTAGCAAAGTAAGCTTAAAAGATACCCATCTTTTTTCTCTACTTCCTACAGAATTTTAAGGGGGGGGGGGGGGGGACAAAAAACACTTCACTGCAAAGTGCAAGTCCCTGGAGAAAACACACATAGAATGACATTTCTGATCACTAGAAGACAACCACTGCAAACTAAATTTCTGGCTTTACAAATGAACACACAGCAGCTGACCTAACAAAATCAAATTGAGTGTTGATATTTTTTACAACTACCTCTTGTATCAGTAAGACAAATTTTATTTCATGTCACCTATCTGGTCTACTTTAAATATCAATAACGATGCAGGAAATTCATAAATGTGAATCCTCAGGAGGCTTACACGCATCACTGAGAAGAGTAAAATGAATGGTTACACATCTGCAGCCTGAACTTTGAGATGAATACAGGCAAATTGTGAATGCGCATTTTTCAAATGACTGCACCCATCATGTTCCACTGACTCATGTTTATTGGCAGAAATGAATAATACATTTTAATACAGTATAGAGGTTCAACAATCACAAATACAGACAATATATATGGATACGTATCCATCTTCTGTGCATACATAATACTAAAGCTATAGGTTGTCATCTGTTTTTAATACTAAAACACCAAATAATTTATAATGTAGAACTGTTAAATATATATAGAACACTGCATCAATCATGTATAAATACTAGTGCTGTCCAACAGTTCTGTAAATCCTCCATTAAACTTCGATTTGAGACTGAACCAAAGACTTACACGGATCAAGTCATGGTTGCTTGGACCACTGAAAGAGAGACATAAAATGCTGTGCTATTTCATGTCAAGATTATTTGCAGTTCACTTTATTATTTCAAAGAATACTAGTGACTGAAATACAGTGCACTCCACATTAAAGCCAATGCTTATTCCTTTTCCTTAATTCAGGAGGCAAAGTACTAAATGACAATTGGGAGATCAGCTTACAATGCTCCTAAATTATTTGACACAGTCTGTATCCTGCTAATGTAAGCAAAGAAACAAGAGAGCCTTGTGCAGCTATTTAATTACACTGTCAAGTAAAAGGAAATTAACTATTTGAATACCAACAAAGTCTTGCTCCACAAATACACATTTCCCATCCAGTATTCCAAAGTGATTCCATTATAAACCATTAGTCACAACAACAATCACTACTTGTCCTGTATGGAAAATGTACAGAAAAACAAAAATTCAACCATTTTATCCTGAATGCTGCTGAAAGGGCATAGCCCAGGCACGACCTAAAAACACTCCACAATTACCTAAAACTTTACCAAAGTAAGGAAAGGTCACTTGAGAAAGTGTGTGTGAGTGTACACTCTATGCTTATATTTACCAGAGCAAGAATTCAGAAACATGAGTTCTCAGGAGAATTAAACATAACACTGAGAAAATTATTGGTTACGTATCATTTCAAATCAACCTGAGAAGAAACTGATACATACGGACATGCATGTTATTTTGCTTTAGCCACAATTTACTCCAGGTACAATTTGAAAAGAACTGTGCCATAAAAGTTTTCACAACTTCTAAAGTTTTTTGGCAAAGGTAATGAATATTTCAACATCTGTAGCACTGCTACAAGTTCATGAACTACAGAAATAAAAAAAAAGATGCCTCCTTTTGGTAGCCTAGTTCTTGTGCAAAAATCCAAAAATAATACACCCTAGTAATGGCATCCACAAGGAACCAGATACTTGGCCCCAAAACAAGACAGAGCAGCAAAGAGCTTACTGCAACTACCGCTACTAATGCAAGCTCCAGCACTTTTGCTAGGGTGAAATCAAGCATAGCAGAGCTCAGTCTTTCCAAACCGTGCGCTGGTTTGGGAGGAGGTGGGGAATTCTGTGTCAAGGTCTCTAATAAAGCAGATGTGACTCACTGCACTCTCATTTTAAATCAGAGACTGAGGTCTCTCGCTTTTCCACCGAATCAATGACAGCATCATGGAGGCAGTGATCCTTCAGAAGAGTCATCTACTTACAGTAAAACCAGTTCAATTAATTCACAGCATTTGACACAGCGCTGGTTTGCGAATACAGTGCTCAAGCCCTTGCTTTGGTCTGCCTCTTTAATGCCATGCAACGCTCTTATTAACCTTATCTCCTACGCTGGCCCTGATCAGAGAAAAAAGAGGAATTAATTTAGTCAGTATACCACCCCCATAAATCTTCCTAAGCTTCTTGTTTCATTGAAGAACATGTTTCATTTATAACTTTTGTTTCAACAGACTAAATAATCTGAGATATCTTAGCATGCAAAATATACTGAGCAAATAGCATGTTAGGTCATGTTTTGTTTTCTGATTTTTAAAATCACAAAAAGGCATCTTTCAGACACTTCCCTGCCTCTTTCTTTTTCTCATTTAAATTCCTCAACCCAAATTCAATAATCATCCATTAGAATTTCAACACCTTGTAATTCCACAGTGGTTTGTGCAATTACTTTTAGAAATATCCTGGGAAAGAACTAATGCCAAATGGCATTCGCTTAAGTTTATAACATTCAAATGCTGTATTAAAAGTTATTAATTTAGAACTTGCCTCATTTACATTTGCTTGCCAAAACATATATCCTGCATTTAGTCCCATGATGACTTTTTGCTTCATGTTAGCTTTAATTACAAATTCAAGGGAAAAGTCTTATGCAACTAACACTCCCTGCAAGGGTCACAGTATGTCAGGTGCACCCACCGCTTGTGTAAAATCTTACATTTCCCTGCTCACACGTGAAAGGACTATTTCTCTGCAACATGACCAGGGTCAAACCATTTTCCTATTCTCTCCTCAATATTTTATTACCAAGTCTTCACCCTGCCCTTTTTTTTTTTTTTTTTTTTTTTTTTTTTTTTTTAAACTTTTGGATTATCCAGTCTACTGCCCCACCATTTGCACATCAAAATTTGCTAGATGGTTCAATGGATGAATTCTAACAAGCAAAGTATAAAGGGATGCAAATTGAAATACTCGAAGTTTCATCTTGAAACTTCTCAACAATGTAAAGCAAGCTGTACTTATACTCAGGATCTGGGGCACTGGTGAGTAACCAGCCATAGATTTTTATCCAGAGTGAGTTAGCCTCAGGCAAGGCACATTATGAAGAACATATGTCTAAGTATATTGTGGCCATGGGCCAAAAAAACATAACTTGAACTTAAAAGTTCTTTCATAAAAGCTCACTTTTCTTGTCATGCAGACCAGCCCACTTTCATTTAAGAACAATTAATGAATTACATAAATGTGGTTGTATACATGTTTATTACAGGTATGTACTTTTAAAACCAATTAATACTATTAAGAAGCACTTAAACAATTTTATTGCAAATTAAATTATTCACTTTCTTTCATAATTTGTCCTGGCAAATGACCATTAACATCTATGCAAATATTTTTATTTTGATAACTATTTTGATAAATTTTGATAAATTTAAAATGAAGAAAGGACACACAAGTGACCATTTTTCATATCTGGCTGTATAGACAAAGCCTATGATGTTTTTTGCTGTAATTCTTTAAACAGTGTAAACTATGGTAAATTTAAACATTGTCAAAAATAAAGATAGCAAGAACTTTCTATTTCAGTTGAAGTTTGGTGGAAATTGGAAAACTTAGTGACAAACAGTCAAATTATTCTTGATTTACACCCGTGACACTGAGATCAGAACGTGGACTTGTGAAATTGTCATCTTTTTAATTACAGAAATCAGAAGTAGACTGCAACTGAACTTCTGCACCTACACAATACATACTATACCACGCAGAGCACTGCTATGTTGATACCAATACTATTTGTTTTAAACAATATAAGCAGCAGACATACTCACTAGTAGCACTTAGTGGTACAGATGTTAATGCTTTAACCAAAGGATGGGATGAGACTGATGGTAGAAATACTAACTATAAAAGCAGTAATTTTATTTTAAGCTGTGATTTTGCAAAGTCTTGTCTTAGAGATTGCTAAAACATTTTACAAATATTAAATTACATTTCTGAAACTCTGTTAAAGAAATAAATGTCACTACATCAAAACCACAAAGTTATAAGATTTATGAATAAGGGACATCCCTTTCTTCATCCCTTTGTCCTTTTGATACAGAATCTGATTGCATGAATGCATTTTAGTGTTTTACAAAAGGATCCCTGCCTCATGCAGGGCATAATCGATACTACTTAGAAAATTAGATTGTTATTTCATGTTTTTGTGTTTTTTTTTCCTCCCCCCATCTCACATTTAGCTAGCTTGTATTATTTATTTTAGTGTATGTAAGCCGTACACTGAATGGAAGATCATTTATTTCCTCACTGTTTTTTTTCAAGGATGCTCATCTGTATTGTCTGGGTGTCTCACAACCATTCATTAATTCATTCATAAACTCCATTACAAGATGAGAAAGTATTATTATCCCCATTTAGAAAATGGAAACAGAGACATAGGAATTTGCATGAAGCCACCAAATGACACAGTAGAAGCGCAAGGATTAGAAACAGCATATGAGCCTACCTGCATATCTGTCACTATCTCCAGACCCTATCAATTACTGCCAGGAGTGCAAGTCAGCTCTCCCCGACTTCAGTGGCAGTTATGAGTGTTCCTTTCTTCTATGTATCAGATTAGGTACCCCCAAATGTGAAAGCATACAGTTTTTGTAGCTACCTGCCACACAATGGTTTGGGTTGCTTGCCTAGTATCATACAAGAATACCACCACAGAGGCAGAGATATTAGCTGGTCAACGTTGCCTTGCCTGTATTAATGACAATGTCATTTTTTCTCTCCTCAGTGTTGCTTACTCTGTTATCTATGCACCTTCTAACACTATTTGCGGATGAGTCAAGGACATCTGCTAAACATCCCTGACCACAAACCAACCTGCCAGAAAGGGAAGACAGCATAAAGTTGCATGGTAAACTATACCTCTCCCATTTTTTTAAATTTAAGAGTACCTAACCTCACAACCGTCATGACAATCTTTTAATGCACGTACGTTATTGCTGATGGTAGCTGTTTTTCTTCAGCAGTTTGATCGGCAACAAGACACAGCAAGTTCTCCACTTCCAGCACATAACCAGCTTTCAGTCTAGAGCGGAGTCCTGCAGGAGGGCTCCCGTAGCATCACACAGGCCCACAGAGGAAACTGAAGTGGAAGTAATCTCTGCAAGCCTAAGTCTGAAAACCACGGATATTAATTACTGGCTCACAAGCTGGATATGGGACAGTTTTCAAAAGAAGTTTCCCATAGAATCTATATGCAAAAAAGGTGGAAAATAACATTACAGACTTCAAAACATTTTACCAGCTATCTGATTCAAACTATGAAGGTGCTGGAGCTGTTTAAGAAAGAGCTGTCTTTTTTATGATGAAACGCATTAGGCACTGTTAGAGCTCCACATTTTAAAAGAATGTTGCTATTAAAATACCTGCTACCCCAGCTTTCTAATAGCTTTTATCTTTATTTTATAGGTGGATAAATGAAAAAGTTAGATAATTTATTCAAGATCACCTGGTGCAAGAATCTGGCTTTGTAGCTATGTACTTGCATTCTTGTGCTGTATCCAATGTACCAAGGCTGCTCTCTTTCCTCAGGAGGGTGTCAAGTTCAGAAATAAGAAATATTTTTTAAAGAACAGTTTAAGGAAAGATGAGGGAATACTTTATTTATTTCAGTTCATTTATCTAGAGACAAAATATTTTCTTGGCAGATAAGTAAGCTGCAACATTCCACCAGGCTGAAAAGCTCAGCTTCACCTTCTTCTACAAGATGTCTTATGTCACAGAAACATATGCCTTGTTATAGTCTATTTTGTATTTTTCTTTGTTTGAAAATAATCGCATTTATGTGATGTATTTTTGTGGCATGAAAGCAAAATTCATGCAAATGCATGAATTCATCTTTCTATGCCCTAACTTCATTTTCTAAGCCATTTTTCTGCCTTTTCTTTGTTAAATAACATGAAAATTGCACAGTAAAAGAATTTCATACTCAACAGATTTTTTCAGACTATAATCTTAGATATAGATTAGCTTTGCTTTTTTTTTTCCTTTTTTTTTTTTAAATGAGGAAGGGAAGGTGTATTTCCAAATTAAAAAAAAATACTAAAAGCTGATGGGGAAGTGTACTTGCTGTGGTCAAACGTAGCTGTTGCAACACAATACCTTAATCATAAGCATACTTCACAGACAGGACTGTGGAATAAATTAATAATTAATCTGACTGACAAAGCAAAACTAACCCTTATTACATCCATTACCAAACACACAAACAAACAAGAAATATCAAGGAAAGCTCTCAGCACAGAAATGTAGAAAAAATACACGATAACGTCTCTTAAAAATAAATACAAGTCCTTTAATACAGTTGAGCTGTGCTTTATATATATAAACACACAAGTAGCCACATTACTACTCTTTCTGATATTTTTAACATAATTTTGCAAAATTTTTCACATAATTGTGCTCTAAATTCAAACACCATTGTAAAGTGCTAGCTTTATAACATTGCTCAGTCAACTTGTACTCTTACCTGGATTTTAGCTCTTGCAAAAATCTGTGGCCAGGGTTTGGAGGTTCTGTAAGGCAGAGCTAAATAATCACACTGGGAATAGTGATCATAACATGAATTTTGCAGTGGGAAACAGAAAACTCTCCTACACTCTGGCACTCTTTCTACAATTCTGTACAAAGGGGGATGACAAATTCCAGCATTAACAACTAAGCTCACTGGAAAAGAAAACTAGATTGTCTCAGTGCAAAGAACAAGCAGTGCACCCCCAGGCACAGATCCTCTACAAAAAACACAGTAGAGGAGCAGTGGACTGGTAGTCATGAATTGATTTCAGCACGTGTAGGAATCTCCCTGTTAGTGCTAATCTAGATAGCATGGTTAAAAATAGCAGTGAAGACGGATGAAAGCAGACTTCAGCATGGCTTAACAATCTGTCCAGCAGGCTTGGACAGCCTCTTCTTAAGTCTAGGTTGGCACGTCTTCACATCACTTATAGATTAAAGCTAGCATAGATCTGGCCACATGTGCTGCAGTCGCACCTCTCAGCTGCAGTGTACACATCCAGAGAATAGTACTACTGTAGCTATAGTCATCTAAAAACTGTATTTGCAAATAGAAAAGCTTTGGAACATACATGTAAAGGATATGGGGGACCTGATGAGGAACATATGCTTGAGAGAGTGTCCATTTTAGCAAACTGTATCAGCTAGGCTAATTCCTCTCCCTACACAACTTGGTTCCCTTGTACTCCTGGAGGACACAATACCAAGCGTTGGCCTTTTCTGTGGGGATTCACACAGCCAGGCCAGCTTAACGTGAATGTGCAAGTACAGTGACTCACCCAGCTTTACTGTATAAGTGACACTGTTACACTCCGCTGGCAGCTGGAGGCGACTGTGTTAAAGGAAGTGTAAATGGCACTCATTCATCTTCATGAGGCACTAATGCTGTATGTCTAAATCCTAATCTAAGCAGGCACATTAGTTATCTACTGTTTCAAGACCAGTTATTTCAGAAGAAAATCAAGATATCAATAACATCTTCATTCACTACTGTTGTTAATAGGGGCAGAACTTACTGTGATGCAGAGACCCAGCAGTTGATGATAAGTCCTTTAAGTTCAGGACTTCACCTCCAAATTTATCAAATTTAGATCAGCTTGAAAGTGAGAAGACAAGAACCAAAGTCCCTCACAGCTATGAGAACCATTTCTTGCATATCCTTGCCTCCCCACTTCCCCTCCCTCACCTTCTCCAACACAAACATCATACCCAGCTGTTGTTCTCCTACTCATTCATCAGTTATGCAATTATAAATCAGCAGTACAAAAGTGTTCAGCACATGGCACGTTTGGGAGCAGTGCACAACACCAAAGTATCGCATAAGGAACAAACAGCAACAACACTGAACTTACTTGCTTATGTAGGAGGGCACCAACAAATAGATAGAAGCCAGAGGCCCCTCAACCACGGTTTATCAGAGTTTGTCCAGCAAGTGACAAAAAGGATGTATGCTCATTCTTAAACTGAGTGCGTACCAAGTGATTTGCTCAAAGATTGTATGCATTTTGCTAAATCATGACCAGAGCACAAGTTCAGAAGGAATGTAGTTCTTCAGCATGTTTAGCTGCCATAAGAGGAGAATATAAAAATACACAAGCTAGTTTTAACTCGAACAATTAAAATTCTGGTAGCAATCTATCCATAGCAACCAGGATTACATATAGGCTAATTTACCAGGGGAAGAAGCAGGCTAGTGAAATACATGAAGTTCTGGGAGCAGGGATAAGAACCCCGTGTTTCTTTCTCTCTGCAAAAAGCCTAAGTGCATGCACAGTCATGCTCTGCTTAGGTGTTCAGACCTGGGCACCTCAGCACATGGTCACAGCCCAGACTCAGGAAGTCCAGACTCAGGAAACGCAATTCGAGGCATTCCATCCAAGACCTGATTCACCAAGTGCTTTAACAGGGAGTGCAGAGAGGGAAAAAAAGTAGCATCATTATCATTTACCAAAAATACAATGTGATACGCCAAGACAAATGAAAATTAACCAACATAAATGAATTAAATTACATGCATAGCCTGCAAACTTTAACTTTTGAAACTGCACCATCCACTCTATAACAGTATATCACAAACTTACTTCTTTTTTAACTTGTGGCTAACCAGTTTGCCAGTGTTTTTTTTCCCAAGATCTGGACTGTTCAATCATAACGTCTATTACTGTTATCATAATTTGATTTAAAAGGCAGTTCTCCTTTTCCTAAGGATAACTCAGTACACTATACACAGATAACTATAAGCATGCATATGGAAAAACACAAACAAACTAAGCCTCCTGAAAATTATGCCATCAAATTGCTTTGAGCAAATATTGCATCAAGATGTTGTAGAATGTTTCACATTCACATGGGCAGTGAATAGCTGAGGCCTTCTTTTCCTAACCTGCTGCTTGTTTTGTGGGTACACTGCCTTTCTTTATTCACACCTACCACCAGAACACCCATTAATTGAAACATGAACAATGTCAGCGAAAGGGTCCAGGCAACCACAATTGTACAGATACAGAGTGAAAAGCATTGGTGGAGTTCATTACAGTACTTACTCACAGTTGCTTATATTTAGCCACTATAAAATTCCCTTACCTCTAATTTAAAATCTTGTTTAGATTAATAAAAAGCAAATAATTAATGATGTAAGTATATCTCCATTTCCTGGTGATTCCATTTTGTAACTCGAGATAAGTTTCTGCCCATGTCCTAGCAACAAGCACAAATTTTATACTTCATCCAGTGCACAAAATATAAGTTTCCAAAATGATACTATTCTAATATTCGACATAATTAAAGCACACACCTTAAGACTATCTGAATGTGCAAGAGGAGAAAAAAATATCAATTGAGTATAGTTAGTCTAAGCACAATAGAAGTGTGGGTCAAAGAATATATGGGGTCTGCTCACCTTGCTAGCACTCTTTTGCTTTGAGTGCCCTATGTTTCCAAGTCTTGTTTTCCTTTTTAAAAATGTAAAACAGTAAAAAAGGAAAAAAAGTTTATAGACAACATTTACATATATTGTAATAAATCTCTCACCATGCTGGCAACTTCAATATTGAAAAACTTGAGCCAATTCAAAAGTAATTCTTAGGCTTTTCATAAGTTGACTACTATGACTGCAACTGGAACTCCCACTGTAGCATACTAAAGGCAGAATATTCACAAAAATCTATTATAGAACAAGTTATATTTCAGTACAAGAGAACATGAGATGGGTACGTGTATGTACAAATACGCCAGCAGTTATATTTTTTTAGTCTGGTTTGCTTAATGTATTTCCCCATTACTTAAGAAAAATGCCAGCCATTATGGCTAGATTCTGCAAAAGAATTACATGGGTGAATAACCCGTGGAGCAACATAACTACAACACATAATCTTGTGTATAGTGCTGTCATGCACACGTGAGAAAGCTATGCAGCACAGCCTAATTTCTACTCACAGATGTAAACAAGTTTGTTAAAATGCAGGAGCTGAAGGGAAGTGTTAAGTTCCTGATGGTAATTTCATTTTAAAGGGTAAATTCCAGATGGATAGAAAAACAGTAATACAGATTGGGGGCAGGGGGGTGCGTGCATGCATGTGTGCACGCGCGTGCCCATGTGTGTGTGCGCGCACACACATGGGAAGAAGGGGGAGTTATCCACTAGGAGAGGCCATGTAATACATTGTATTGCGTTTAAAAGATAAGTGAGACAATGCCTTTTTCTCCAGTGCAAACAAAGAAAAAAATAATGCCAGCATTTTGACTGCAAACAAGAACTGGGGAGGAAACGGAACAGCAAAGGAAATGCTTAGAGCAACATTACAAACCAAATGTTACATTTCAGCCAGAAAAACAAACACACTTTCAAGTGTTATTCAATTATTCTTTACAAACTGAATGCAATCAAATTCATACTCCAAATAAACTTCTCTAAATACTTCTTAAAATACAAGAAAATATGCCTAATGAAGGATTATCCCAGCTACCAAACTATGAAAGCTAAATTGTACTTTTCTTCTCTCTGGTAACTGTAAAATCTTCATACTTGTGAAGCACTCGCAACTTTATCTTAGAAGATGAAATTACACTTACACCTTAGACAAGTAAGCAGCTGGTGATATTTCTACTACAATAACTGATAGATTGTTTTTCTCCCTCAGTTAAAAACTCTCTTGGGACTTTAAATCAATAAGTTATCTGATGCATATGTTCTATTTTCATGTTTCCAATAGTTCCATTGTGCATATAAATCTACTACACAAGCACATTTGCATTTAAAGAGAATTCCCTTGTGTTTATTACGCACCTGCTCCACGTAAGCCTATCTTCTCTGCCTTCTTTGAGAGACAAAATACATCTGCCAGAAAAAGTGCAACCCTAGACACAACCCTCTAAGTCCTCTTGATGATTTTCTAAGAAAACGTGTTTATTTCCTTTAATTTAGTTATGGTCCTCTTTTGACAACAGTTGAAAAGAACAACTACATTCCCTTCCAAAAATCTCATGTTTAAAAAGTTGTTGAGAAGTATATTTTTTCATCTTAACAGTGAAAATATACATTTCAACTGTATAAAAATCACTGTATTTTCCAAGTAATACACAGTAAAGCATTGGCAAACTTGTTCCTTACAAAGATTTTAAACTGAAAAGTATGAAAATTTCTTTATTGTACTTCACATTAACTAACATGGCTGCAAGTGGAAGGAAGAGGAGAGAGGGAAGAACCTGGCATTTTACTTTTAACTGTACCCTGAAATAAATGTATATTTATTCTAATAAAGTTGAAGTCAAAATGGTAAGTTCCCCCCTCACTTTTTCTCCTTACTCCTGTAACCACGTTAGCAATTCATGCCTTGTTCCTGGAGCTTCAAGAGGGGAACGAGGGACAGACAGTGGTGGAAAGAGAGCTCTACTTGCACATCCCATTGGGTCAGCTGAAGCGTTTAAGAACAGGGTAACAGGAGAAAATATGCTGCGTCCCACAGAGACCACTGGAACTAATCCTCTTCATGCCAGTGACACGCAAAATACCAATATCCATATCACCATTCCAGCTACGCACAATGCCAAATGATGCCACGATTGCATGTATCAATATTTCTGTGCTATTCTCAGTATGACTCTTGCGCTGTTCTCTGTGACAGCTGTGCGCCCCACACAGGGCTGCTTCTGGCCCAGTGCTCCCACGACTTCCTAGTATCTCTTCAGCGCCAACGCAGTGCTACCTGCACATCTCCATCTCAGAGGACAGAAACTAGAACGATTGCAGCAGGGCTGTCATGCCTTCCCCTTCCTGTTTCAGATCAGCAAAGTGTTCAAGCAGGGCACAGCTGCTGAGGATGGGGATACAAGAGGCCTCGGAAGTCCTGGAAGACGACTGTGTGAGAATGAGAGCCATACCAGTGCGAGTAGTATCATACCGCAGGTACATGGAGGAAGAGGTGATCCCAACATACCAGAGCCACCTTGTGCTAGAGTTCACCATGGGGACAGGTTTCAGCTCCCAGAAAGACCAGACAATTGGGAAGCAGAAGGGCAGTAAGAGAGACTTCACAGTTCCCTGAAACTCTGCTGATGCTTTGTCAAAAATGATTACATAATATGAAGATATTTGGTGACAAGGTGATACTACTGTGGGTTTCAGAATCATGAAAAAAATAAATAGAAAAAAAAATCACTTATTCCCCACACTCAAAGGAGGGACTGCATTTTCAAACACACCACTCAGTCACCTTGTCCAACTGGTCTATCTTTTTACATGTGGCTTTCTGCAAACTTAGAAACAGTCTCAAAAGAAATCAAGTCATACTTACTTACTATGTCATTTTCTCTCATCACAGAAAAAATTTTGGTAAGTTTCTGTTTAATACAAAATTTACTACCTACTACGTGATCTACTTATCTGAAAGACTGCCTATCTCCTTATTCTAAAAATGCCACTTAAAATAGCGTAGCCCACTCACTCGAGCAGGGAGTTCCTAACAGGCCAGCTCTTCAGAGCCTCCTCACATTAGGAGATCACTCTCCACCGCTCGCTTCCTCTGAAGTGGTTCTATTTTATCCGTCTTTTGGCCAAGCTACAAGCCACATTTGCTTTCTGCAGCACATTGAATCAAGGACACAGATTAGAAGTCATGAAGATCTGAAAGATGACTGAACTGCTGGGTTATGACGTAGTTAATGACTGGGTGAAAAAGAACAGCCTGTTTGCATAGGTCAGTTTTTGACATGCGAAAATATGCAGAAATGAAATATACCACAACTTATGAAGAGTGCTGAAAATGATTCCTTTCTACACTAGGCATGGGTGCTATGCCTCTGTGCTAACTGGAAGGGATGTGTAAAGGAAAAAATATCATATAATATTGGAAGCATAACTACAGCGGTGAGACTGGACTTTTTTTTGGACAATAAGTTAGCTCAAACTCTAATTTTCTTATTCACATAAGAAGGAGTTTAGACACATTCAGAAAGACTTTTTAAGGGATACCTCAACCCTGCTCTTAGAATCAGATTTTCAGTTCAGATGCAAAAACTTCAAAGCATGGCCCCAGATACAGCACACACAGGCATCCTCACACTCTTAGCAGTGTTAAAGAAGAAAATTGGGTAGCATACCATGTTACCAGGCAGCCCCATGAGCTATTTGCAGGGAATCTTTGGCTGAAGGAGCTCACGTTCATGGGTGGGAGTAAGGTGATGGATCGTATTATTTATGGCTCCTTAGGAGTACATACAGTACACATACTCACTGACCTTGCTTAGGGCAGGATCCCATGAAAGTCTGCAACAGTACACTGTACAATGACAAATACATGCACATAATTGAACATAATTACTGGTTGCAGGATCACAGCTATTTGCACAAGACAGAAAATCCTTTTATTTTCCAATGCTATGATTGTATCCCTCTCTTCAGTTTTTTAAATATCACGAATGGGTCCAACAATCCTGTTATTTGCTTCAGAAAATTTTTTAACTTTTCTGGTTATTTTTTGGATTATTTAGGTATACAATGAGGCCATGCTTCCAAGATTGTCTATGCAATCCTAAGGACTAGGAGGGGTTGGGGTTTTTTTCTTTCGAGAAGCAGTTGTGACCGATTAATCTGTCTCTTAAAGCTGTGGCTTTAAGCCAAACATCGAGAAATCCCATGAGGTGATAACACTGACAATGAAGCCGGAGACTATTTGGTAACTAATCTGTATTCAGTACAATCAGGTCCTGATCCTGAAGCTTTTCTTCATATAAAATGCATTTGCTCACATAAAAAGCTCTCATTGGTATCAGTATGAAAAAGAGGTTTGATCTCTAGTGTTGCAAAAACACACTCCTGGACTGACCAAAGTGTAACCAAAAATGCAGTTTTTCTAACAGGTAACTTAGTATTTGCTTCCATTAACATTTCCCTGCAGTTATAAACCGGCAAATTCGACTCAACTCTCTTTCAAATTTCAGTATGCGCTAGTGAAACGCATACGGTGCTTAAGGCTATTGCCCCACAAGGGACGTCTGGCTCTGAACAGTACAGAAATAAATTCGCATTGGCTTCAGATTTCAGAGAAGCTGCACCAGAACGACTTTTACAGTGGCACTTCGGAGAACTGACATCATGCGTATACTTCGCCCTAATAAAATCCCCCACGCTCAGCCCTGATTTCACGGGAAAAGCACTTCCCCGGGGCCGGCGGCAGCGCCCCCCGGCAGGAGAAGGGGCTCGCTCCCCCCGCCGCCGCCGCAGCAGCCGCGCTCGCCCCTGCCCCACGGGAACGGCCCTGACAGGAGAAGCCGCCCACCGCGCCGGGCACCAACGGTCACCGCGGCCGGCACCCCCGCGCCCCAGCTCCGCGCCCCCCGCCGGGGGGGACGGGGCCCGCGGCAGCAACAAAGCCGCGGGCAGCTGCCGGGGGTCCCGGCGCGCCCCCCGCCCGCCCCGCTGCGGCGCGCTGGGCGCCGTCCTCCCCCTTCACCTCACCCCTCCGCGCCGCGCCGCTCGCCTCCCCTCGGACGCGGCCGTTTCACGGCAGCCGCTGGGTGATGGAAACGGCGAAGGACCCAGGTGCCGCCTCTCGGCTGCCTCCCGCCGCCGCCGCCGCTCCCCTCCGGTGCGAGGCTCCCGCAGCGCCCCGCTCCCCTCTCCGCTCCCGCGGGCGGGGAGTGCCGCCCCTCGCCCGCCCCTCCCTCAGCCTCAGCCCCTGCCCCTTCCACCGGCGAGCGGCCCCGCCGCAAACTTGGCGGAGGCCGCCTGCCCGGGGCCGCCGCGGAGCGGGACTCACCGCGTCCCCGCCGGCCTAGCGCTCCGCGGGGCAGGAGGCGCCGCTCGCTCCTCCGGCGGCGGCGGGGGGGCAGGACGCCGGCGGGGGGGCGCGGCACGGCTCCGTGAGGCGGCCGCCGGCTGCTTCGCTGCCTGCGTCACAATAACGCCGCGGCCATTCCGCGCTCCGGGATCTCGGGGCGCTGGGGAGGGCGCGGGGGGCGCCACCACGTGACCAGCGCGCGAGGCGCAGCCGTTGGGGCGCGCCGGGGGGGGGGGGGCGGGCGCGCGCGCTCCCCCCACCCTCCCACCTCCGCGGTGCTGAGGCGGCCCGCGGCCCCCGCCCCCCTCCCCGGGCCGCCCCCTCGCGCCGTGCTCGGGGCGCCCCCCCGTCCCCCGCACTAAGGGCTGCCCCGAGGGGGCCCTGGGGGCTCCGCAGCCGCCTTCGCCTGCTCGGGGGCCGCACGCCACACTCGTGCCGCGCTCGGGGCTGTCGAGGAAGCGGCGCTCTCCTCCTTTAAGAAAGGCGCTTAACAAAACGTGCTAAAAGCAGTAGGTGTATCCTCCTGCGCCGCAGTTTGTTGGCAACATCCCACGCGATTTTTATACGTGTGTGAAAAGCCACCCCAAACATGCGAAAATACTGTGCCGTTGTATAAAACATCAAGCACATGGCACCGTGCTGCACTAAAAATACCTGAAAACATCGAGTTCGACTCTTTCACATCTGTTTAAAATAAAACCTTGCCTTTCTGGTCTACTACAAAACCTGGAAAGCGCACGGCTCTGCTCGCCGCGGGCGCATCTCCGCCAAACCCGGCCCACCTGGCCCTGGGGGAGCCGAGCCCCGCCGAGGGCGAGCGCGGCCCCTGCAGCCCGCTGCCCCGCGCCGCCGGCGATCCTGCCCCCAGAGCCCCAGGTGCTCCCCAAACGCGAGCGCTGCGGGGGGGGGAGGGGGGGGGGTGTTCACCTGAGCAACGTCCTGCCACCGCGGCATCTGACGGGAGCGGGAGCACAGCGGGAAAGCGAGCCTTTGGCTGTGCTGGAGGTTCTTTCACACGCGTTTCTCCTCGTTTTCGTCATTTACTGTTAGCCTTTCTGTGCCGTGTTTTCACAGCATTAACAGGGATTTTCTTCGCGTCGTGTTCTTATGCACATTTTCCATCCTGCCTCTTAGATGTTCCCTTTTTATACCTTTCCTTCTCTTTTCCTCCTCCCCCCTTTTTGTGTGCTTTTACATTTCAAAAGATAAATCAGAACCTCTTGTCTTTTCTCTGATAAGCAAATATTGCAAAAACCCCAAAGTGCGCAGTAAATTAAAGCGAATTTATGCTAGTTTGGCATTACGGAGAACTATTGTCCACAGAACAAACACAGCACATGCAGCAGTACTGCGAGTAAGCCCACATCAGTCAGCTCCTAAAACTATTCTGGATGAATATGTCCGGAAACAGGGAAAACACTTTAGTGTCTAACTCACTGTGTCTCTGTCCTTCCTACAGGGATTTGTAATGAAAGCAACTAATCATAGCATGGCTATTGGGCATAAAAAAGCAATCACTAGCTCCCACTTCCACTTAATCCTGAGATACAGTCATCAGACAGTAACAACCCCGAGACACTTTTCATCTGAACCCAGAGACTTGGAGATGAAAGGCAACATAGTACTCCGTGATATTTCCCTCGAGCTATCTAGGCACTGCAACTCCATGTATTTTCAGATATTTTTCAGCTCATTTGATACACTTGCCCAAAGATGGAAATGCTGTTATATTTCTTTCTTCTGCATTTTTAAGATGTGTAAAAAGGAAACTTGAATGTGGGTTACAGTGAATCTAACCTTCTACACCAGGCAAGCGTACAGGAAACAACGCTATCTTAACCACCATAAAAATGGTCTATGTTGATTGAGGCTGAGGAGGTTAAAGGTTTATTTTGGAAGTCTTTTGCTTTTATGAAAGGGTATATTGGACACTGCATGTTTCACACTTGCACATATATGGAGATTAAGTAACCGTTTGGGGTATTTGTAATGCATTTGATTAGGTGGTTTTCTAAAGGAATGTCGGTCAGCTGTGTGCGATTAAACGGTTTGATAGGAATGCAGGTCAACTCCAGAACACAACGTCACATAGGAGTATGGCCTGCTTGAAGAACAGCATTGATGAAAAACCAAAACCAGAAAAACCTTATTTTAATTTAGAGGCTATAAATACCATCCATATGCAAATACAGCCTGTTAGATAAAAGCCTGCCAAGTGTCTTTGTATGTGTTATATATGATAGTATCTCAATTAGAGCTGATACCCCTGTTTATATTTCCACTTCTGAACTCGTTGCTGGAAATTTTGTTTGACTAAGAAGTGCTGATTAGGCTATATGCCTGTACAAAAAGTAAATTATGATATACAAGTTCAATTCTTTTTAAAATTTCAGGATGTACTTTACTGCCAATTACGTGGCACCAACATTATTTTTGTCTAAAAGAAAATTACTGGACATTAGCTCTGTTTTTACCATGTGCACAAATAGATACAAAATTTTGTTGAAATATAAGCGTCTTCTCATCTGTAACCTTATTCGCAAAGGAGAAAGACAGCTTGAAAATGTGTTGCACGTTGTTTTTCTAGAAAGTTTCTCCAGGATCTTTTCACATTTTTTGAACCTCAGTATTCCTACCCGATGAAATTGAGGCTGGTATTTGCATAACTATAAAGCTTGTGGTTGGATGCATGGAGGAAAAGCCAGATCCTTTGCAGACAAGCAACACCCTGGAGAACTGAATTCTGTGGCCCTTGTCAAGTGCCAATGGAAGTCGGTAGCAATCACAGCAATCCTTCCACTGATGTTAAGGAAACCAGAGAAAACCGTTCATTAGTTTTGAAAGTCCTATGAGAGGTGACCTTGAAGCAGATTTTACAGCAAGTGCTATGCTGCTTGAGAAGACTGCCCATGAAGGCATGAGCATATTTTGGTTAAGGCGTGAAGCCCATATAGATATGGCCTACAAGAGCTTTGCTATTCTTGTGCAGGACCAACTCCAGTTCCTCTACATTTGTTCCTGGAAATGCGCAGCAATCCTGAGGTGGGAAAGGTGAGGAGGAATGAAAAGGAGGCAGCTGGACCTTGGAGAGATGATCCCAGTATGGTGCAGTACATGGCCATTTTTCTTCAGTGCAGCTTGATTACAGCAAGGTTGGGAATCAGTGCTCTGTTGTATAGATAAACAGCTGCTAAAGCCCTAGGGATGTTCAAGTACTTCATATAGAAAGGCAGCCTGTGCACTTCCAGATGGTGACCTAGGATTGCTGGGTTGTTATATCCTTACTAAAGAATATCACCTATGGCACCATTTTAAGTGAAAAGTAGCAGCTACCGTGTATCTGCTGAAAATACAAAAGAGCAAAATTTTAACTTGGTCATATGATGATCTACAATGACTCATGGTCATTTAGAGCAGTCATTGTGGCATTTAAATGTTCTCTTTAAGTAAGGTCCCATCCAGCTTAGAGGCTCAGTAAGCATAGCTGAATACCATTCTGAAAGCATTACACAATTTATGTACTCATTTCAAAACAATGAGCCCAAAGCAGGTGCATTGTTCCTACCTTCACCTTCAGTTTCTGAGCGGAGATAAATGGGACACAGATCCAAGTTAACCTTATTTTAAATTTCCAGAAATAATTCTCAGGTTTTCCCACCTTCAGTTTTTTCATACAATATATCAAATATTGTACTCAGTTTGGAAAGACATTTCCATTCTGAAAAGCAGGTAAACATACAGCAAATATATGTATAGACATCGTTCTGTTTGATTAAGAGAACAAAGAAAATGTCATAAGCTACTAGAAGTACTGACTGGCTGTTGTTTAGCTTATATTACAACAGTCTCATTTCATGAATCTGATGGTAGACTTATTTTTCAGCACGGAATTAATTGCTACATCTGAAGGAACCATGAAACTATGTATCTGAGACTGCAATAAAAATGAATTATTTTTCTGCTGTGTTTTTGTACTATTTTTCATGTTGTTCATTATGTCTGAACCTGATCTGTTAGCCCACACTGAGGCAATCTGCTGTCAATAAATTTCACAGAGCAAGAAGCTGCCTTGAAAAGAAGGTAGGGTGGATCCCCATTCATAAGGAGAAATGGGATTAAGAAAACTTGAATAATTAATTTGAAAGCATCTCTTAATGCATACGGCTTTGCTTCTGGGATTGCGCGTGAAGGTATTTTCTGCAATCTTAAGAGGTCATTTACTTGGCAACTAGCATGAGGGAAGAAATCTCAAACCTGGGTTTTATTAAATACTTACTGATTTGATATATTCTGTTGTGTGAATCATACAGAGAATTTCACAACATGAGAGCCAAGCTCCTGCTCACACATTTAGCAGAACTGTGCAGAAAAACTGAACATAATACATATGGTTGAAAAGCTAGCACATGGCATTACTGGATCAAAAGGTCAGAAAGAATCATCATAATCAGGTACTTTAGCTTCTGGCATAAAAGCCCATAATTCCTGTCTGAACTACAGAATATTTTTCAGAAAGTGATCTAATCCTGATCACTACACTCCTAACTACATTGTCGTAATGGATAATCAGCTTCACTGCTAAATTATGTATGCTTGGTCCAATTTCTCGCTTGGCTCTTTGAGTCGAAACTCTGACACTGACTTTAGTTACACCTTTGCCTACCGTAAAAACAAAACTCTGTTCTCAGGAATTTTCTTACCATTCATACATTTCCAGTATATTTTCAAGCCACATTTCAAAAGCTTTTTGGATAGAGAAGTAAAGTATTCATTTGAACTTCCTGAGACTGACAAGCCCACGATTTTGAATTTGTGAATATTTGAATTCACAGATTTTCATTTGGAAAATAAATCATGACAAATTGGAAAAAGTTTTAAGTGTGGTCCTCAAAACAAGTTACAGACAGTAATAGATCTCCTTTCTTCCAGCTGATATTCCTCCACTGGCTATACAAAGATCACCTGTGGATACAGCCACACAGATAGGTTTCCACAAGATAAACTGATTGGACCCTGAATTAACAGATTATATCCTCTACTCCATAACTGCCCTGGTGCAGCTTCTTCTCTCTCCAGTCGTAAACTCAGATTGCTTACTACGGGAATGCTCTCTCACCAAGGGGCAGGTGGGCTTTCATTTACCAGAAGACACACACAGAAGCAGATCTTGCAAAGCAGCTGAATCCCATGAGTTCCTATATTAGTTTATGGCATCTAACTAGCTCGTGGGAATTCCTTCACTTGGCAACTATGTTATACTGGGAATACATGCGCAGGTTGTTGTGAAGTTTTACACTCTGCTTTCCTCCCATCCTGTATGTATGACCTGCATTCTTTGATATGACCTCATTAGAGAAGAGAAACAAGGGGAAAAAAAGGAGGAGCTGTTTCTTTATTTGACTAGAATATAAACATGTTGTACGGTACAATTTAGAGGCAAGATAAGAAGTCAAAAGTCTTGGAGTTTAAGTTCAATGTCGGTTTACACATATCCTTTTCAATTCAGTAGGGCTGTGAATGAGTCATCAGAGGAAATCCTGACTGTGCAACACATTTAATTGGATTAAAACCAAACAATGTGTTTGACTTGGGCCTTAAGCAAAAGCTGCACCATCATAAACTTATTTTAAGAGCTAGAAGTGAATTCCAATCACAGTAATCCTACAAATTAATGTGAAATTTTACAAACTATAATCAATAATAAGCCACTGCTAATTAAACTATCTTGAGGATGCCCCAGGTAATAACATGATTCTAAGAATTTTTAAATCCATGCTTACTGTTAATCACTTGACAGAAGGCTCTATGTCATGAATTAGGTCAAAGCAAGACATTTCAAACAATCTTTAAGTAATTGCTCAAATAACGATACGAGAAACAATCTGGAGAAATCCCTGGAAGACAACTGACTGTGTAATACAGGCCAAGAAGAAAGGCAAAGGAAGACTTCTAGACTATTTCATAGTGAATCTCTACACAAGAGAGGAGGACTATTTATTATTAAAACGGTAGGATGAAAAAGCTTCAGCTTTAGCAGTCAACCTGGTACTTCACTGCTGAAATCAAAAGTTCTGCAAACAGTCTTGGGGAAGCAGGTTGGGGGCCACAGAAACAAGATGAAGAATTTTCAAATGGTGGGACATTTCTGGTGGCTCTTTTCTCTTTCCTAGGCCAGCTGGATCTCGGACAACACACACACACACACACACACACACGCACACGCACACGCACACGCACGCACATGCACCTATCTATATGAAAGGAACCTGTCACACTGATAGATAAAAGTAGCCCCTGAAAATCAATTCTTGGCAGTAAACATCAATTCTTTATCGCTCTTAATTCTCTGTGAATCACCTAGAAGACTGAAGGATTCTTTGTTGAGTTAGCTCAAGGAAGACACTTCAAGCAGTAGTCTGCATTGCTTCTTATAGAAGTAAGGTAAGGGTGCTAATAGCGCCCATACTATACAGTTACAAGTCACTCTCATCATGATCCCTTCTTAAACAATCTCTCCAAGCGTTCGTGTCCAGGTCAAAGATAATATGTAGGTAAAAATAACAGACTTTCAAAAATGGGATGGTAGCAGATGGACATGGCAGCTGTACAGAAGTAGAACAGAGGCATTCACAGATGAGCATCAGCCAAGAGACTATGGGCGCGTTCACTAGAGATGCTGCTTTGTCCCAGGAAACAGCCAGTTCACCTGTAGCATCATAGAAAAGGCAGTCTCACTTCTGTGGTCACTTGTTGACGGTTTTCACCTTCCTCAACTTTTAACACTATGAAGATGCTTCTGAACATAATCAGAACTCTTGTTAAGAGAAAAAAACTAATTCCAATTCACATGAGCTTATTCAGCACACCTATGTTCACCAGAGCTTACTAAAACACCTACCTGCCTGAACTTCCATATGATAAGATCTGAAATAGCAATATGAACAAAGAAAAGCACAGGAGAATCATGTTTTCATTTACCATAATTAACCCAGCAAATTACAGATTTTTAAGTCAGGACTGGTACACATTCCTAGCGGATAAAGTGAATTATTTTGTGAATCTTCAAACTGACTTAACCTAAGTTGACTATTTGATGGCTGTCTATAGAAAGCCTGTCTTTCTTCTCATTGTATAGAGGCACTTAAAAACAACATCTTTTCAGAGAGTATTTTCTTTTGGCTTTGTTGTATTTTGCTGTTGTTTTCCTTCTCTGCTTTAATTATTTATCTGTTCGCCATCTCTGATATCTAGTTCACAGCTACTTAAAGTGTTTGTGAACTAAAGAAGAAATAATTTAGACTCTTTTCCCTACAACTCTGCCATTGCTGCTGAATAATATGTAAGCTTATTTGTTTGCAATAACTCATTTGTAAAAAATCACAACTCTAAAATCTTATTGGATTGTGGTACTCTTTGTAATTATACTTGACAAGCAGATAAAGATTGGGGGCAAAATAGACCAAAATCTAATTAAGAAACAACATGTTGTATTCCATAAAGAAGAAAGCATATTTTCAAAGCAAAAGCTCAGTTTACGTCTAAACTTACTCCCTCTAAACTCAGAATAGCAATTCTCCTGACATGGTCAATGATACAGAATTTAATTTCTCCCTTTCCCAACACAGTAACATGCAATTATGAACCAGCAACAACATGATCTGGTAATTATCATTTGAAGTCATCATTTAGTTGTTCCAATACCAAATAGGGTTTCTGCCAAAGAAAACTTTGTTAGTTATTCAAATAGCATTGCATTAAGCATTCAAAAGACTTTGAAAACTCAAAACAGCAGACATGTCCCAGGAGATTCACAGCACATACTGTCAATCCACCCTCTGTCCCATGATCATCAGTGTGATTTATAAAAATAAAACCAGAAAAAAAACCAATATGGGCCAAATAACAGCTGTTCTAAATTGGCATAGCTTTTTGCAGTCAAAGAAGAATGATGCTGGTTTACACCAGTGGAGATTCTATCTCTGATGGTTCATTTTCTTCTTTCCAATATGTCTATAAGGATCATAGTAGTAGCCAATGATAATACATCTTATGCAGTGTTCATATTTTCTTTCTTTATCCTCTTATCCTTGCGTACTACATTAGAGTTATTTTTCTGTCTCCTGCAAATGCATTTCCTTTTCTCCTCCTCTTTCTTTTGTGTCTTTTCCCTTGAGCTATTATTGTTATTTGAACTGGCAAAGGAGTAAGTTCCAAATTTTTCTCCGGAAGAAAACAGATCAATGTGTTTGAATCTCTCTTAGCAGAGTGTTCCACACCCATGGGCCACCATGGAAGTACCAGCCTCTGCTCTTAGTGACAGCTCCATTGTTCTAGATCGCCGTCGTGGTGGTGGTGTGTCAGAGGAATGAGGGGAACTCCAGAATACTTAGGCTGTTGGGAGACATGGACGTACATTTTCTCTCCTTTGTCTAGTTTCTTTGCCATTCTAGAGCAATGCAAAGGAGCTTGGAACTTGTCAGCTGGCAGGTCAGAATTTGCCCGACCTCCAAGGAAGCCTTACGTTAATGCCTGGCTGGTGTCTTGCATACAGTTTCTCCTCCCAGTGCAGGAACTGGAAGCTGCCTAACCAGACTGTGCCTGTGCTGTGGATGCACTAACCTAACAGATGGCTCCTGAGGAGCTGCTAGCAGCTGGTGTAGTTTAGAAATGCCTTTTGGTCGCTTTAAACTGTTTGGGAGCTGGCTTTGGACCAACACCAGGATCAGGCTATTCAGCCCTCCTCCCCACATAACCCTTTATGTGATTGCCAAGTCAAAATTGAATGCCTCAGCAAATCTGAATCAAGAATTTGGAGTTTAACCCAGAAACCTATTGGATCAGATGCTGTATCTGTGCTATCAGAGTTTGTTAGGTTCCTGTTTTACTGAGATAGGCTGTCACATCCTTCCCCCTTTGCAAAATTATTCTAGGCCAGATATGGTACAGTGCAATAATGAAGAATGGAAGCTCACAGACTCATTGATCATCCTAGCCAAATCTCCATCTGCCAGAACAGGCTGTCTCCTGGCCAGCCACAACGATCAGGGTACTCTGCCAGCTATTGCTATTATGATATCTAGTAATAGTAAAGCATGAAAAGGCCAAGTCTGAAGTCATCCTAAGGTCACTTTTATCATTTAAGGATGATATCAGCAAAAGCAAAATAAACAACAGTTCAAACATTGTAGACCATGGAGATAATAATGAATTAAAAAAGAAAAGATTTGTGAATTTTTAGAATAAAATAGACAAAACTAAGAGAAATCTGTATCCTGACACTGGTAAGTGCCAGAACCCTGCATCTCCTTTTGATGCCACCCCGTTTAGGGAAGGCAATGGAATTTGCAGCCTCAGCATCTGACAAGGTTAAACACCATGAGTTCACAAAGCTTTTGCAAATCCATGTTGGAACATGAAGGCAGGCAGAAACCTGAGGGCAGAAAAATAAGGACCAATGAATAGAGAGAAATAGGAAGTACTGATAGCAAAGATACGGACAGAAGAGGGATTTTACAGGGCATGGAGTGTAAGAGGGTGAAAATTTGATTATGACGTGTAAGAAGGTGGGGAAGACAGTCAGCAGATCCAGAGAGAAGGCAGGTCAGAGCAGTGTTAACTCTTGGTGAAATACCTTAAAGGAATTTCAGTCACATGGACTAATTACAAAAGGTATTGTTCTTTTGTCAGGACAACAGAAAGTAGTGCCCAAACGGATACCCAAGTGACATTTATAAGGTAAAGAAATTCATGTATTATTTCCATGTGTCTTTTTACAGATCCAATTTTGTTCCCAATGTCAAGTCATTGTTAATCATCTATTCTAATGTTGCATAGAAATAGCACGTGTCCCTGGACTGCTGGGATGGCTTTTCAATGCCTTATTGAATTTAAGGAAATAATAAAACATTCCAAGCAGTTGGACATTAAATAATTCTGACCCATCACCAAGATGCATATCTCAGCCATTGTTCTTTGCCTCTCCAAGTGTTCTTTCAGCCAGCTGCTATTTTGCATCAAATATCCTTGACCCAACGTATGTCTTCCATTTGCTCTATTTGCTCCTTTTTTTTCAGTTCATGTCATTCGTTCATATGTAACACTAACCAAGGATAAACAAGAACCTAAACAAGAGTAGCATCAGCAAAAAATCAAAAACAACCTCACCCAACCCAAAATCCTGTATCTAACTACATAGATAATTCTTGTCTAAATGAAATAAGAAATTTACTTGCCACATCTTATTTCTCTGGGGTGGATGTGATCTATTTATCACCCCTCCTCTCCTTCCTCTTTCTTTAGTTCTTTTTATTTCAATATCTCAGCTGTGGAAACTTGCATTTCCATACTTTCGTTCCATAGCTATCCTTCATTTCCCACATGGTCAGCATGATGATGATATGGGAAATAACGTCAAAGTGTGTATTCTGCTCCAAGCTGAATCTCTGCTTCATTCTAATTGCACAGAGGCTTTAAGACAACTGTACTAGAGTGTTTGGTGAATATGATGCAGTGGAGTGAATTTAATTTTTTTCCTGCTATTTCAACTATTACATCAACAACAGACAGGGCAAATTCCTCATATTTTTCAACATATATGTCTATTGGGCAGCATTGTCCATTGTTACTATTTCTTTCTGAATTACAGCCAAACTAAATTTCCAATAAGTGGTCAGTAATATAGAAATTATTATACATATTGTGAACTTCCTGATACACTGAAACACTATCCCATAAGATAAGTGGATGGGGATTTAGGGTCAGTTATGGTTGCCTACCCAAATCTTAATATTTTTAAAACTTCAAGAAAAGAGTAAGCATACAAAAGTTTTTTTGAGTTCTCTTTATCCACAGTTAGTGAATTTAATTCACTGTTTCTGAATGCTTAAAGGTGATGGAAGAGTTTGACTGCAATGAAGAACACAGGTTCTTCATTTCTGTTTGTTGTGAATGAGACACATAATAACATAATTCCATCTTTAATAAGGTATGGAGCAATCCTACCTCTCAAGGAGTAACTACTATTAATTTTATGTTCTTAATTGTTGTTTGCTTTGTTGTTTTAATACAGCTGTTCAGAGCGAACTACTTACTGTCACTTCATATGTGGATAGTGGTGAAAAGAAGTGGGTCAGCTAAGCTGAAATAATCCTTTTCAGTGAGACTCCTCTCTCTTTTTTAAAGGATGTACAGGGCTCAAAGTGGGCTTGTGAAAGTCTTGCAAACTCCCATGCAGAGTGAAATTCTGGCTTTATTGAAAAGAAGGCAGAATTTCCACTGGCTTCACTAAGGTCAGGATCTTACTTTCAAAGATGCCACATTTCCATATTGCAGGAGTCAACTCATTTGCCACTTATCCTGTGTTTGCCCTTTGCATCTCCTTAGAGGCAGACTCTTAAAGGTCAGATCTGGCTTCTGAGGGAGCCAGAGAGTGCAACACTGCTAATATAGGAAGTCTTTTATTTGATGTAATTCTATACTTCCATAATGAAACTGTTCTCATTGTTTAAAATAACAAGATACATTCAGGTTTGTAGGAGTGGAGTTAGATTGCAGGTCAGTTCTGAAGTATCAGATCCCTCAGTTCTGCTAGACAAACAGTTTTAAAAACAATGTTTTATTTCACAGTGGAATTTAAGCCTAGACTCTTTTATTTGTTTTTTTAGTTTCAGGCAAGCCGTTGTATGGTAACACAAAAACAGAGATAGTTGATGGAAATAGACACTACTTTATTCCACGAAGCTGTCATTCTTAAAACCATGGAGTAAGTTCATCACCATTCTATTTTTTCTTTCACATGCCTTTGATGTGATTGCCCATTTTCAGTGTACATAACACAGCCTACAATCTCACAGAACAGCAGCTATAAATATCTATGTGCCTTGTTTAGTCAAAACAGATTGTTTAAAGCACATATATTTGTGCAGCTTAGGAGAGGTAGAAGAAGAGTGGGTGTTGTTCAAAGAGAGTGTTGAAGAAATGCTGACAGACTTTTAACTTCAGAGGTATTAAGGAGCACTGCCATGGTAATAGTATAAGCTGTGCTAACAGAGTCTATAATAGGATCAAGTTGGATAAACCTTTCTCCTTACGCATGAAAGAACACCTTTATAAGTCAGTGTTTTTCTCAGTTGTAATCCTGGAAGTCCAATTCATGAAAAGTTTATTATATGAGATTTTCACTCAAGGAGACTAGCACAGTCTGAAAAATAGGGCTGGAGGAAGATTTATCAGTTCATGTTAAAAAATGAATACAACCTTCTTTCTTAAAAAAGAAAATTTTGTGGCAAATACAGGTCAACAACATCATACCAGCCTGCTATTTTGGTGCGGTAAATTATGCACGTACATAAGAAAAGCAAACTCAAGCACTTGTACTCTAGGATAAGTGGAAAATTTTGAAGACCCTAACGGTTCCGTGCATTGCATAAGTTGTTATTGGGGGTGGTGAGAAAGGGAAAGAAGAACAGACCCCCCCCCCAAACAAATATTATGATACCACTGATTGTATTGAATTGTTGAAAGCACAGCAGAATTTACATACTTCCTGGCCAACTATAACAACAACAACAAAATGGCGTGCCCCTGGCAAACAAAAAATACACTGATGGAAAGTTCACCTGCCCCTCATGATCACCACAGCACGAATGAAAAGCCTGTGCTGAAAATGCCCAGTAACACTATCCAAAAAGTCACTCATATCTTTCACTATATTCTCCCATGAAATTTCATTCAAAGTGAGATCCACGAAGTACACAGTTGCAACGAGGTTATTAGCATAGAGAAGAAGGGCTCTCTATTAAGTGGGCAATGCAGAAGACTAAAGGGATAACCAACCACAGTAAGCAGGACACAGGCAAAACAGGCAGGAAAATGAAGGAAAAGATACCAAATAAGAAATGCATTACAGAAGAGCCCAGAGCAAAGTTAGATAGTATGGGGGTAAAAATATTCACAGTGCTATTTGTGTACTACTCTTTGCTACCTGAGCTAATTCTAGATGGAGCCATGGAAATTTCATGGGTAAATATATTTGCTATTCCTGTCACCTGCTTTTTCCTCACACCTGTAGCTGGAATGAGTATGGCTTTTCCATATTTCAGAACCTAAACTCTTTGTTTCTAGAGATCTTTGACAACTTTTCTTTGTAACCCTGTTACTTTCTCATTTACTACTGGAAATTTAATATGATCTATTTTTTTTCTTTAAAGATTGTCATCTTATATGCTTTATATCCATACAACAAAGGTGAGGAAGATTGCCTTTCCTCTGCTACTGGCAGAACAATTTACATTATTTATTTATAACAAACAATCTATCCTTCAAAATTAGCTCTCTTTTGTTGGTGTGAATTTCCCATTAAAAAACCTTTGTGAATATACTTATTGTTGAGGCAATACCTAATGTCAAATGACTTGTAGGAAGATATTACAGCTAAGAGCTTACCTGTAAACTGATCACTGTGAAGATGGCTGTAGCATTTGGCAGGCACAGTCTGATATTTGATTTATGTAATCAGTCCATTCAGTTTTGTGGTATCATCTTTGTTTTCAGGTGTTGTGTGACTGTGTCTTTAAGTGAGATGAAGCTGAGATAAGATACCAGAAAGAATACAACATGCTTTTCCTTGGCTTTTTTTCCACAAGATACTATATTCTGTCCAATTATGTGGATACAAGAATCAAAAGCACTTTCCTCCTTCTCAACTGAGAGAAACAGAAAGCTATGAACCACTGAGAGCAAATTTAAAAAACTGTATAGAAAAATGTAAATTAACTTTTATCACATTCATGGAAATAGTCCAAATTACCTGATCTAGAGTAAGGATTTCTCAATAGCTGACAAGTCTAAAAAAGTCTTCATGTTGACCTCCAGAAGTCTCTTCCAACCCTATTTATTCTCTGTAAGCCCTCTGCAATATTCAAATGGCTGCTGTCTGTTTTTTCTTATTCCTGGGAAAGCCTATAATGGAATAGTTGCGATTTCTTAAGGCTAAAACCCCCAAGTTAATGGCAAAATTAGGATTAAAATTCAGAGTTTGATTCTGAGAGCATGTCTGTATGAGAGGCTTCAAGGAGACAATACTTGCTCTGCTTACTCTGGATAGCTGAAGCTATGTAGTGCTTTGGCATGGCAGTGGGCCTGAGAGAGTATGTTTGCCTTTCAGCAAAATTCTCAGCAGGCCCTACTGAATTACTTACAGCACTTGACTACTACCACAAAAATCGCTTCCAAATTGGAACAGACCCATCTCCATCAAGCTTGGGGCACCGGCAGAGGAGTCTGCACCTGTGAAAGAAGACACACTTCTAGCTTCCTTTCTGACAGGCAGTACAACCATCTTCCATTTCCAGCTGCTACTTTTAGAATACCAGGTCATGACATTTTAACCCTGTAGTTAACAATAATTAAAGCACACTTTCAAAAATTGCAGATTATGCAATTTTAATAATTTTTAAAATCATAATACTTGGTAAAAATGAATTCTTATCTTGTACTTAAAGAAAAAGAGAAAGTATTTTTAAAAAGTCTGAGTTTGTATTAATGACATTTTGTGAATTTTGAGGACCATGATGATGAAAGTGGTGAAAAAACACAACAGCAACTGATCCAGCCAGTGCTCACCTATTCCCAAAATAGTTATCCTGAAACCATCTCTTTCATTATTTGGGACTGACATTGAGAATTCCAGTTTAGCTCTTGAATCTGAAATTCTTAAATGATGCTCTCTGGCCACTGGGCTGCCTTGTCAGCTTAATTTTATGCCATTGCTATACTATTTAATGGACTAATCTCAAAGATTCCAGTTTCGAATATGTCATTACTACATCTGTGGTTAGAAGCAGAAGTTTCTCCATGGTTGTATCTGACTTTATACGAAACCAGCAATGCTTGGTTTGGTTTTGCATGTTCACTGTTGAATTTGAACTTGGTCAAATTAAGCTGTCGAATTAACTTGGTCAACATATGGAATGAAAATAACATTTTATAAATTCTTTCAAGAAAGGATGGTTGGCCAGCCCCTCTCACTCCTTTGTTCTTTGTACAGCTCAGTTAAGTTAAGTAGAAAAGTGATCCCATTTATATAACAACAACAGTCTAGTGTAAAATTATCAGTGCAAGCTGCCCTTTTTCCATCAAATTTTCATGAGTTTTACATGAACCTTATTCTATAAGAAGCCCAAATAGACCTCACTTCCTAATGTTCAATATACTACTCAAAAGTTTAATTACATAATAAAATTAATTGACTTGGGAATCTTCTAATGCAATAACAATAGCAAAAAAGGAAAAAAAAGTCACCAGTTCATTCACAGAAGGCGGAATTTCCAGTTTTACTCCCAAAGCCCTATTTTGAAGGCTGGTCCTCTGGCCAGAGATAAGGGATAGATTTCTGTCTCCCATGAGTGGCTGAGCAAGTACATAAAAATGGATTGTTAAACCAGAGGCCTCCTTTCCCCATGGGCTAGTCTCTTTTCACATGGCAGAGAGAAAGGAATCAGTGTCTGCACTTCTCCAATTCCCGCAAAGGTGGCAGGGCTTTCTACCAAGAGAGAATGTGCTTGGCAAGAGAGTGTCTATAAGCTATTTCTGAGCTTTCTAGGGTCACCTTGTTCACCTCCTGTGTTGTTTGCTGACACTACTGTTATAAACTGGGAAATGCTGGCCAGTAGGAGTATCATATAAAAAACAACTGACTAATAATCAGCCTGGATTAGACAGAGCCAAGGATGCTTTGGTACCATGGATTCAGAAGAAAAGAAAATGTTTAGATCCAGACTGGATCCAGAAACAGCATGCTTTGTTAGCATTCCTAAGGGAAGGGGAGGTGCGTTGCCTGCTTTTGTACAACCTAAATTCAATCTCTAAGAAGGAATGAAATAGTCAGCACTTCAGGAGCTTACCAAATAAATTACTAGTGCCATGTCTAGTTGTAATTATAGGTCAATTCCTAATACTGTTGTAAACCACACATTCCAGGGCTTTGCAAGCACTTAAAAGCATATTTTACTCTCTTTGGATAAAAGAAGCTGCCATTGGCAACAATAAAAGAAATGCAGACTAAGTCCCTTAGTTCTTACTATGAAATGATGCTTTTCTCTACTTTAAAATAAACAATTCCCCCAGCACACAAGCTGTGTGCACTCACATACCACCCATAGTAAGCTGTTTCTTGTGACAGTTTCAGCTACATTATGGAAAAATTCAGTGACATACTGTATCACAGCACCACACTGACAGCACTCTCATGGTATCATGTCTGGAGAGCCTGATAATAATATCAGAGGCAATGTCTCATAAAATGCACTCGCTGTAATGGCTCCACAGACATATCAGATCCAAAGAAGCTGCAGGCAGGATATGGTGTCAGTAGCAGGGACTTTGCTTTCTATGGATATAACTGATCCTTTCGGATTTTGGAAGTGGCACAATGTCAATGGGAGTTGTTTTTGTTTTACTGTTATGTTCAAAAGTAAGGAAAACCTACAGCAATTAAAGTTAACTGTCTCATTTAAACCTAAAAAGCCAAAACCAGCCTTAATTCACCCTGCTCTCGCTAGGTATTTTGGTACATACGCTACATAAAATTTCATCCTAACTGAGATAATTCCAGTACCAATCACTGTATGCTCTTACTTCCTCTTCATGGTACTCAGCTTATTATTACACTGATATTATTTGTAGTACTTCAGCATCTCTGACCCAGCACAGGCCAGAAATCCCTCTGTGCCACCATCCCAGGGACAGAGCCATAGATTTGCATGTACAGGATGAGTGGGGAAGGAGATAGATGGGATAGGAAGCGTGCAGCAATAGCAACAACTTTCTGCTGTTACACTGAGACTCTGCTTTGCCCCGAGCTCACTTACCCCTGAAGCCCAGCCGGGGAGGCAGTGAGGAGGGGTCCTCCTGGGGTTCTCTGGCTCCATCAGATGCTGCTGTCCTCTCTGGGGAGGGAAGGGTGAAAGGCGCTTGTTAGACCCCACAACCTCTCCAGTGTGATGAGGGCTGCTCCCCTCTCAGGGATCCTCTGCGCAGCTCTGGCTGATACCCCTGCTGCTCCCTCACCCAGTGCCAGGGCTCTGTATCTGCCTCTGACGTCCGTGGCTGCCCACCTACTCCTGGCGCGAGGCAGCCGTGAGCTGGGCTCTGCCCTACCCGTGATGGCTGCTTTGACATCCTCCCGGGGGGAAGAATCTTTGCCGTCCCGCAGTTATTTAGTGCTGCACACAAAGTGGAACACTTTAAAATCAGACAGATCACAAAGCCTTTTCTAACCTTCCCAGGTACTGTATTGCACAGTGGTTGAGATGCTCCGAAGGGAGCTGTTTGTTTCCATCCCCAAAGGCAGAGGAAGGGATTGAATCTGGAGCTGCTGTATCTTGGTGGATTTTCTGATAATTGAGCCATCATGAAAAAGGATGTTGTTAAGCAGCCCAGCCTGACACATCTTTTCCTGTTTTATTATTTTTAAAAGTACTCCAAAATGGAAACCCATTGTTTCTGACAATGTGTTTATTTTCTTTAGCCACAAAACCCTGAAATATTAAATACTGGGTATGAGGGTTTTTTGGCAAGCAAACTCAAAATATTTTTGCCTTTTTGGGTTCATCTGTTTTAGCTCCATCCAGGCCATGTTGATATCAAACCCTGACTGTCATTCTCAGCTAGTAGAAGTAGCATTAAGTGAGCTACAGCAGCAATACAGCTATTCTATATCAGTAACTTGGCACAAAGTAGCTGCAGGACAGGAGAAATCAGCCAGTATATGTTAATGATAATTATTGCAACATATAAGATAATATTTGTTAAATCTCTCTACACAATAAGATCATAAAATTATTTTGTGCACTGAGTTCTCTAAATAATTACACTGGAAGCCTGATTCTGTTTACACAAAAATGCCATTGCCACTCTAGGGGAAGACACAAGCTGGAGTAAAGATAGCAGCATATGTCTTGTAGCTTGAATGAGGGTCACTGCAATAATTTAAATTCCCATCTAGCAAACTTGGAAACAGTTTCCAAATGCAGTTTCTCTTTGTGAATTATTTTCAAAATAATTATTATTGAAAGTTTGCAAGATGCATAATCAGACACAGTTACAAAACTTATTATTCATATACCACAAACAGAATGTGTCAAATATGACAGACTAATGTAAGTGCATACACTATATATAAAGAAAATATGTCATGACTTCTGTTGTGCTAACATTTGCTCATGGTTTGATGTCTCAACAGAGAGAGAGAGCCAAAGAACTGAGGCCCTAGTAGACATAAATTTAAATCAGAAGAGAAGGAAAGTTAAAAGGAAATAATCAGTATGATTGAACAGTGAGATCAGGTACTTTCCTTAGAACATTTGTATTTTTATTTTTGTTGACCCTGCTTTCTTGAAAAATGATGCTGTTTGGTTTGCTCACTTCACTGAAGAAAGGACAGAGTGCTATTATCCTTTGGAAACAAAAACGTTTTGGATAAACATTCTAAGATAGCATAAACACTGTATAAGCGTAAGAGGGATACAAGTCTTATTGTTTGCAAGCTTCTAATGAATACAGTTTCTCTGTGCACTGGTAAGTTAGGAATATAAAAAAGCCTAATAAAAAGGATGAAATCAGAACTATATTTTACGGGCTGGTGTGTACAGGGTACTGGTGCATTGGGAGAACGCCAAGATAATCTTTGACCACTCTGTTTCCTCCTTTGCTTTTGAAAAATATTCTTTCTGAACCTTCTTATTGTCCCATGAAACCATTTTAATAGAGACTGGTATTTTGCATTTATTTCACATAGCACTGACTCTTTTGTTTGTGTTTTATCACAAAGCACTTTAGGGATTATAGCTGTGCAGCATCACCAGTTTGCCATGAAGGAGAGAAACTAACTCACATGAAATATGTTAGGCAATAAAGAGAAGAAAGGAAGATTGATCAAAGGTACTGGAAAATCTCTTCTTGCATAAAATGCCAGAGAATAATTAATATAACTCATATCCTTCTAACAAAGGAGAGGGCGTGAAATTCTGTTTAGATTTGGAAGGATGAAGGGGTGAACTGGTGCTATTAGAATTTGAATTTGTGGTTTAAAGGAACAAAGTACCCACCTAGGAAGAACTCACTACATTAAGCCATCCATCAAGCGAAATAAATCATCTCTTTGAGGTAGGGCAGTTGCAGCAATTTCTAAAGGTCTAGTTGAAATGATACGGCAAAAAATATGGATGCACAAAAAAACAGAAAGAATTGGAGCCGTCAAAAATACCCAGGCTATGGATATTGTTTTGCAGATCTAAAGAGTTGCTCCATTTAAGTGTTTATTAGTGACACATCATAACTTTTTTGTGTGATGATCCAAGATTGTGTTGCAACACTGTGCCATGGAAGAAAATGACAGCCTATTCCCTGCTAGAAGCACAGAATATTATTTTAATGTCCACAGAATAATCAATGAATACAGTACAAGTCAATTAGAAAACTATGCCATGTAAATGCCCCAGAATCTTTTGGCTCCAACAAAACCAATGGCAAAATTTTTATTAGCTGTACAGCCAGGATTTCAGCTCTAATTTCTGCTGCAAAGACTGACTTATACAAAGGCACAACAGATACAAAGACAAAATGCAAGGCCTTAAAGAATGGAAAAGGTCATTCCAATGGCTCCAGAAAGTGGTTGGATTTTAGTTTGTTATGCTTTGTGGCTAACAAGAGCAGCACTGTAAACTGAACTTCTGCAAGCTCTCCCTTCATTAATGTGCATGCCTGAGAGTGAAATAACATCACTGGAGAAGCTAAGTAGCAGTATCTTGTTTGCAGACTGAAGCACTACATTTCCTTAATGTTACATGCCACACTAGTGACAGAGTTGAGGTCAGACCCTCCTGGAGCACTTCAGACAAGCAAGACTCAGTCTCAGCAAACACTCTTTTGTTTGCCACAGAGCTTTTGTCCCTGTTGTCAAACTACAGTATCCCTCCCCAGCAACGGCATATCTTTCATGTTCAAACAGAACAAACAAGAAGTGGAGTTCGTATTGTAAAAAATAATCCACTCAGGAATGATAATCTTTTGGCTACTGATCTCTTGCAACTTGCCAGGTTCACCCAGTCCTTGTTTCTGATAAAGTCCATTCTTGTGGTGTTTCCTGCCACGATGTATCAGCTTTTAAAGAGTGACACATTTGTGTTGCACCCATAATTGTTTGTGAGAACATTTCAGACAAGGCAATAAATTAACTATCAACCAACCTCAAAGATGCTGAAACAAGTCATACAAATACATACAAAAAGTGTTTCATACACACTTCTGTATAACAAAACATGTATTTCATGTCCTTAGTGCATTTTTAATGTACTTTTTGCTTCCCTCCCTTCTTTGCCTAATAGACATACCTACACAAACACACACACACAGAGGCACACACACATGCCACTGCTGTGCATTACCTTACGCTATACAGGAGGATACCTATTAAATCTGGAAGCTGAGTGACTTTCTGTTTAGATATTTACTGGCTTTTAGTAATGATTGATTAATAAAAAAATCTACATTTTAGGGAAACATTTTTATGACTAAAGAAAAAATATTTCTAAGGCATCAGATTAACATCAGAATAGCAAATAATACTTTTGTGTTTATCTGATCCCTTTCATCCGGAGTTTTCCAAGCAGCCTGCAGATATTAAATAGATTAGTGCTATAGAGTATTTACATTTTGGTAAGTGTTATAATTCCTAGAACATTTCACAGATACATAGATTGGAATTCAAAATTTGTGATAGGGATAAAGATAAAAGGCAAGTGTTTGGCAACAGCTTGCTGACAATTTAGTATTCCAGTCTCCTTCTCAACCCATACTCCATATTTGCAAAATATTTAATTGGCTATCACTTGTAAGATCCTAACACTGCCCTTTACATCTCTGGACTTATTCTTTGCCCAGGAACTGTTACAATGGAGTTGGTCAAAAGTTGGCATCGCCATTACAGGATAAATTTTGTTCTGAAATGTATTTTTCAGTGGTTAGGACACACGTATTCAACATTCTAGTGGAGGAAAAAGATGCACATAAAAAAAAGATTATTAGTTCTCTTTTGGAATCAGTTTCAAATTTTATAGCCATTTCTTTTCTCTCCAGATTAGAAGCCTGACCTGAGGGCTCTCTTCCCGTGTTGGGTCATCTGAAGAACACATGGAGAACACCTGACTTTCAGACACAGAGATGCGCTGAAGTTTGTGACGAGAGAAAAACCCGACTGGTAGTGACATATTGGCTTTAGCACCAGGGCGAAGTTGAAGCAGCAGATTGAAGTGGGTGTCGGTTCTAAGGACACCTGGTGAGTAAGTAAAATGTCATCTCTCGAGAGGGGATTCTTGCAGGGAGACAAGGGCCAGACATTCTGCTCCCTTAAAATTGGTAACAGC
Organism: Dromaius novaehollandiae; assembly: GCF_036370855.1. Classification (NCBI taxonomy): domain Eukaryota; kingdom Metazoa; phylum Chordata; class Aves; order Casuariiformes; family Dromaiidae; genus Dromaius; species Dromaius novaehollandiae. The sequence continues at coordinate 38,789,122 of NC_088132.1, forward strand.
TCTCAGAAGTTAGGCTGGTTAACTCACTCCTTTCTCCAAAAGCTGCAGCTGCTCTTCCTGGCTTCCTCAGACAGTAGAAAGGAAGGGAACAAAGGAGGACTGTTGGGAATTGCTACTAACCCAGTATCTAGTAGGTTCTTCTTCTCCAAGTCAAATTCTGGGGTTCTCATTGTACGTGCCCAGCTTTCTTAGAAGTTCGTTACTGTATTCTTGTGAGCAGAATCTGTGGGACTCCGCACTGTCCCTGCTGTCTTCTATTACACCGTGGGAACCGCATCCTCAGCTCCTGTCCTCAGTAAGGAAATGGGGCAGAGGTTGGTCAAGTTGCCTTTTTACTTAAAACGTATCTTTCACGACCCTTTACAATACTGCCCAGCTTATGATTTGCTATGAGTATTAGGGGGTGAATTGTGTTGCGAGGATAAAAATGAACGATCGCTATACTTCTGTACAATGCAGACATTTTCTTATCTTTGGCATTATTGCACAAGATACGCAGTGTTTCCAGCAACAACTGAGAGCTTATAGAAGAAAATATCAGGTGCATACAGGAAACACTGGAAATGTGGTCATCTTTGATTCTATCCAGTTATTAAAAGAGGAGGTATTTCTTTAACTGAACCATGTGTGATTTTGTACTGGCTTGCATCAAACTGCAGTATGTCACATCTGATATTTACAGTAGTTTATGTACTGAAAAAGGATGAGGTGAATTCAAGGTCAGGAGGATACTGTAAATGCTATTCCTGCTGTTCTCTGGAATTCTGCATGCATGTGTGGGGAATAGTCCAATTTCTTTTTACACTTGTGAATACTCATAGTGGGCCCTATCTAAATTGGTGCTGAGCACCTGCAGACACTTGCAGGTGCCAAACAGCTTCCCCCAATTCATTTCTGCTCCAATTTAATTAGATGAACTGAAACATTAGAACCAACCTTCCTTCCCAGTCTCAACATTTACAATATTCTAGTCTGGACTTGAACTCTGTGGTTCATGTCCATCTCTGATTTTAACCATTAATTTCTTCCTCATTACAAAACATCTCATGGAGACTGGGAAGTCTGCAGACCTAGTAAGTCAGATGTTTAGGGAGAATAAATACATGATATAGCATTGCACCACCTGCACAGGAAAGGCATCCTGATGGTTATATAATTGACCACTGTCCCTAAGGTGACTGTGGTCTTCTGCCTTTGTCAGAATGCATACGCTACAGCCAAGGTCTGATCTCAGTTACACAAATTGAAATCAAAAATAATTTCACTGAATTCTCTGATGTAAGTGAGACCAAGGTTCTGCCTTCAGTCGCTTTCTTTTTCCCTTTTGCTAATATGATATTCCACCAAGTTTCTCATCCACAAAAATTCCAAGTCTGTGGTAGAGCGTACATAATGTTTGCACAGAAAATCCCCCGCATCAAGTTTTAGCAATGTTTAAAATACGTCAGTTGAAACTTAAAGCAAGTTTCATAACGTAGACATGGTTAGTAGGATAATAAAATAGGAGAAGGAGGAAAAAAAATAGGAGGGAGGAAAGAAGAGATGAATAAGATGGGCTCAGAGAATGTAATAAAAAGACAAAATCAATACATGCTAGAATCCAAAAGGTTCACCTGTTTGCCTGCATTACTAGTTTTTTTTTTTGCATAGGATACTTTCTCTGATGGATATTTAGACAACCCTATACGACACAGAGGGTCAGGTTATTAAATATATGTAGGTTGGGCACCAAGAAACCTGAGCCTTATGATACTACACTGAGGACTGTGATTTGGATTTCCCTTTCTGAGGAAGAGTAACCAGTGGATGTATTTCAAAACCGGGGAAGCTGAATGTCTCTTGGAGATGTTCATCTGATCCCTCGTGGCTGCTCACTGTGTGATCTCCTATATGTGGGAACGGCGCCAAGCCTGTGGTGGGGTATGGATGCTGTTAAGAGTTGTTATGGAGCTACGCATACAATAGGAATTGTCACTGTTGCTGTGCATATCACTCCTGGCTTGGGGGGAGCCAAGCTGCAACACAGCGGTGGCTGTGTGGAAGCGTTCTGGGCATGGGAAGCTGCCACTAAAAGAGCGAGCTACTCCGTGCAGTCTGTGGGTGGTACACAGCAGGGAAGAGTGATGTGGGAAGGCTCTGGAAGCTGCTGACAGTTCCCATACTCCACCCGGTGCAGCATATCTATGCCCCCCAGACGTACGCCTTTTCCCCCCGCACTGCCTCCCACCTCCTTTTTCCCTGCATTGGAACAAGTGTTAGCAAAGCTGTCTACTCACCTACGCAGGGCTCCTGCTCAGAAGCTGAGCATCCACATAATGTTGGGTAGCCAGGGAAAGGGAGGTGTCCATGCCTTCCTCTTACTGGGTGGCCTCTCAGCTAAGTTGTTTTCATCAAACCCAGATGGTAATGGCAGGCCGCAGTCCTGATGCTTTTCTTCCACACTGGGCTGCATTTGAAGGGCCAGGTCCCAAGGCCAGGGAGTCACAGATCACGAGTAGCACCATGACACACTGTTGGCAGAAGAATTTGGCTTGTCAGACTATGGTCTCTTCCTGTGAACAGCTGTCAGAGAGTCTGACTTGGAAAAGGATGGTCTCCATCTCTTTTACTGACTAGGCCTCAGCTCTTGTCATAGCCAGCAGCAGCAACTTTCCTGCTCAGAGTTCTGCTGCTGCCTCTGGGAAGACTTCTTGACTCTAAAACCCTGATCCCACTTTTGGCAAAGCCTGGCCAGAAGGCAGGATCATGATCTCCCCTGGACTCCACGTACGACTAGGACTGGGCCTAAGACAGCCCTCTTTTTACTTTTTCTTTTTCTTTTTCTTTTTGGAAGAGCAAAATGGGAGAGAAAAAAACCCCATAATTAAAGGCAAAAGAGAAAATACAGTACCAGAAAGCTAAGGGCCAAAAGCTGAGATAATTGCTGTGCGGCATGTGAGGTGTTGGTATTTATAGCATGCTTCTGAATGGCTCTCACATAGGGTGAGGATATCTCCTGGCTTCCCTGGGCACTTGGTGTGTTGGGAAATTATTGAAGGATGCCTTCATGAGTTGTAGGGGCAGCTGGGAGTAAGGAGAAATACCTGCAGTGAACTAGTCTCTCATTTCGTGTGTGGTTTGTCGGGAGTGTAGGCATCTTTCACTCCAGACGCATGACAAGAATGGAAGTAGCATGTATTACATGAGTATAACTGGGGAATCAGGGACCTGTGGTAGAACAGGTTCCCCAGTAAATTTGTGTTTGTTATGTAACTAGGAGCATACACAACCAGTTCTACTCTCCATAATCCCTATTTGGGTCCCCATTTTCTAAGACCTGTTTATCTGCAACATTACAGAAAACCCCAGAGATTTTAACTGGGCTCTGCACAGGCAGATTGGTCTACTTGCATCTGACTTATTCCACAACTGGTCTTCCAATATGAAATATGGATTTTAATTTCTCTAATTGGTTGCTATAGCTCAGAGGATCAGGCTTCCTGCAAACTTCCAAGTGCCTAGTGAACAATTTAGCCAGGGTCCAGTTCCTGGAGGTCAGAAAGGAAAACAGGATTTGTGTCGTAACATTGCACTCCAGCAATCAATTCCTCAACTTTGAAACAGCATTAATGAGACTCGCCTGGCAGAAGCTGTAAGCCTTAACTAATGGCTGGTTTTAAAATACTTGGAGAGTGCTGAATGCAAGGTGCGATGGAAGTGCAAAGTATTATAGTTGTTACAGTCTGTCAGATCTCTTAACAGGACTCGCAGAGTTCCAGAGGCTCTCCAGCACTTTTGGTTCTTAATTTCACCCTGGGGGACTCTCCAGTTACTTCAGTACCCAGAAGCCCGGAAGAAAACTTCATGTCCACTAGGCTCACTTTCTTGATATATTTCTCTAAGCATATAAATATACAGAACTTCAGCTCCCTTCACAAGAGCAGTTTATGGTTAAAAACACCTTCCTTAAATATATCCTGTGTAACCTACTCGTGCCTCCTTCCACGAGCTCTTTGTCTGAGTGGGTTTACAAGCAAAACATTCTACTCCTATCTCAAGTATTTTCCCTCATCTCTAAACATCGTACATTCATGTACAAAACTAATTGGCAACCAGTTAACTATCAGGAGACTTGACCTTGCAGTCATACTGAGCTTTTGAAGGAAGTTGATTAATTACAGATATAACAAACCTTTTGAAACCTTAACCAGATGAGAATATTTACTTCATGAGACTTACCTAAAACCACTTAGAACAGCATTTCAAGAGAAATCTCTGATTAGAGCAAACTCTGTCAACTTTCAGCAAGCCATTCAATAAAGAAAATCTTTGAGGTACATTTCTAGATGCAGTCTGCTCTCAGCAACTGCAAGACACTGTTCAACCTGAGATTAACGTAATAGTGCTTGGTAAATCCCAAAGATACAAGAAGGATCCAGGGATGGAAAGAATGCCAGACCCTCACACATGGAATTTGCATTATTTTAGTGAATAAAATCACCTTCAGTGTTGAGGGTTATTTTCCAGGCCCGTTAGAGTTATAAACGACTAGGTCATAATAACGCTATTGGATGACAAGGGTTGAATGATTCCAAGTGAGGAGAAGTGCTTCTATTGCCACCTGCTGGGCTTTGTGGATTCACGAGCAAACAAGGCAGACCAGACGGTTACTTCCCCAAATGTGCCTAACAGTTTTTCAGATCCTCTTGCAGACACAGAGTGGTTAATCATTTCAAGTTGAATGGACAGACAGCGCCACAGAAAAGCCAAAAAAATCAGTGCTAATTTCTCCAACAGCCTAATTTTCATTATTTTAAACTGGGGCTAACCTCCAAACATCTAAGTCCTCCTCACTGAACTTTTATTTTCAAATTCCTTTCTGCTAAAATGTAAGTAAATCCATTTTTAAAGGTTTGGCGACTGTTATCACATGTGAAAGTATCTGCCTACAAGAAGGGACAAAATACATTTGACACACTGAAAAACGGTGCATTCTTGCTGCAGTACAATATTTACTACTATGAGGCTAGGATAGCAACAAATACTTTAATAATTTTGGTAGAACAATAGACACCTCCCCTGTGCTGCACATTTTAGCCCCTTTTGTAGTTCCACAAATACCCTAGAGTGCTGTGTGTGCTGCTGTGATTTATACCATGACCATTCCAGTTTCAACCTGGAATCAACTGTATCGATGCAATTTATTGTTTAAGTATCATTTTTTGCAATGCAGCTCATCTACAGGAGGTTGTAGCAAACTTGGTGTAGAAGTAAGTGATGGCTAAAACTGATAACAACAAAACAAAATGCTTTCCAAAACACCTTTTCTTTGTTGTGTGTATGACACTCTGTAACTCTTCAGAGTTTAAAAAAATCATGAAATTTGGGGGACAAGTAGGAAACTGCTGCATATGGGACTTTGCCATTAAAATGTCACATATGCTGTAATAATATTATTCCTTCTTCCACATAAATAGTTTTCAGGAAACAACTGAAATTAAATTTAAACAGACAGTATATTTGAGGAACTTTTGAATCTGAAACTTGCGATGAAAGGGAAAAAAAAGATTTTATTTTTGAAACACAAAGCTAGTTGTAGAAAAGCCTGAGTCTTCTATTTTCTGTCCTAAACTGTCTTTTCTCCCTTAAACATTTTGCTATTGAAATAGGGACAAAAGAAAAACTTCCTCAAACTAGCAAAAGATCCAAGCCTAAACATATTCAGCTTTCATTTGTACTTATTTCTCCCTTCTCCAGATCAGAGCATTTACAAATGTCCATTTAAGTCTTCTGGGAAAACATGTAATTGAAAAAAATGTTTCACATAAGATACGTTTGGCATTCTTCAAAGGGTTCTAGCTTGCTACTGCCCCTAGGCTTCATGTCCATTTAGAAATGCAAAAGGAGTTGAAATACCTGGAGTACATCATGCATGCTGCAAAATCTGCCTGGAAACACAGTATACTAGGCCATCTGGAACATCATGTTTAGACTGCTTTTTTTTTTCTCAGATTTTGAAAATTTGAAATTAGTTGGATATTTGAATGCAATACTGCAGTCTGTAGCATAGCCATGTTGCTAGTTGGTCAGCTTCGGTTACAGGCTTTGTCTCAGAGAGACAACCTCCTTGTTGGCCCAAGTTGACCTGATCAGACACATCTGTACAACAACAGTGCAGGAAAAAAATGGGCATGTACTGGTATTCTGCTTTTAACATCGGCCATCCTTCTCCTACTCCAGCCCTTCTTTATGACAAGTGTCTTGCTTGTGTGGAAATCACCACTCCCAATGCCAACCAAGCTGGCTTTTCATGACAGTTTTCACCAGTGAGGCCAGCGAAGCTTTGACATGCCTTGTTGATGCTTTTGTCCATTAAAATTCTCTCTAAATGGCTCTGCAAGGGTTGTTTCATTTTACTGGGGACTCTAAGGATGGTACTGCAGCTTTTGGATACCAAGGAATAGCTACTTTATATGGTTGTTTTAAACTAATTATCTGTATCGTGAGTATAACTGTATTGCCTAGAGTTTTGTATACAATCATATTTAAATAAATGAAAATACATGATGAAAAGGAAGTTTAAAAAGAAAATGTGGAAGTCTGGCCTGTGAGCAAGCCAATCAAGTCACCAGCTTAATAACCATCTGTGAAGAGAGGTGTTGCAGTCAGGCTTTCGGCAAGAAATGAACTGCAGGACTCAAATGGTGGATGATACAGACAGATGGAGGCTATAAATTGGACTAAGGAAACTCTCAAGAAGCAGGGAAAACAGAGCAAGGGCTGTGTTGTGTTAAATTTTGGCTTCAGAGAAGTACGAGTTGATCCTTCCCTGTACCTCAGGCTGGATTGTTGGAACTGTACAGCGCCAGCTATGCTAATACTACGGATGAGAACCCTTCTCCTTCAGCTTTTCTGAGTGCTGTAAAATCCCCAGGCTTGTTTGGAATGCGCTGATGTTCAGTGTACGTCCTGGACATGGAACGTAGCACTAGTGTTCCAGATCTGGAGTCACTGACCATGGCCTTCAGGACATATGCTATCACCTGATCCCCTCCACATGCAGTTTTTCGTTAGAATAGCTAACATAATAATAACAATAACCTAATATAATAAAACAATAACCAACATTTGAGAGGATCACTCTCAGGAAAAAATCAAAGCCCTGATAAGACTACGGAAAGCTTTTCTTGGTTCTAATATGAAACCTCAAGACATCCATAACACACATGTCCTCCCTATGAACAGCACTGAATATGAACTCCCTCTGCAGTGAAGCATTTCATGACTGTACCTTCATTCTTCACTCTTAAATACACTATGCTGCCTAGCATTATACTTGTCACTTACCCTTCATCAAGCTCACAGGCCATCCTCAGTTCCTGCCTAACATGTGCAAAAGCCAATAGCTTGCCCCACAACTCACTCAGCTGACAGTTCTGGACTTCTACACAGCTGGATCTCAAGGTATGCAAGCACTTCTCTCCTTTGATCATATACTCACAGGTGAAATAGAAAGGTCTCTTACCTTCCTTGAAAGAAACTGCCTGTCCAGAACACTTCATACCATAGTCACATCCTACCGACTAGCAGGGCCTAGTCTCTCTGGCACTCAGCTCAGCTTCATAGACCAAAATGAACAGTAGACACTAAAGCAGTAGCAGACACTTTCCACTGACTAATTCAGAAGAACAGAGTTAAGCTGGCCTGGGTGTCTTCCCTTTCCTTTTCAGAACAGTCAGTTTTGCTAAACCGGTCATTCTGGAAGAGCTGGAAAAGTTACCAGGTATCTGTAACTCCACATCAGTGAGGATTTTTGTCACTAGTAAGTTACCTGAATGAGATGAGCTTACAGTACGCGCACAGGATGCTGTGTGTGTCAAAGTTAAATATTTGGCACCTCAGTTCTTTGATTGTGAGTGCTTGTTTTTATCCTCAGCTTTGGTTCATCTTTTAAAATTCGGAGCTGAATCATGACACGTGCAACTGTGATCAAACAGCCTCTCAGTCTTCCCTTTGATAAGCTGAATAGGCTAAGTCTCTTTGGTCTCACATCCGTAACTGTGTTTTTCAAACTGCGTGTTCTTTTTAAATCTTATCTTCCAAATGATGTAATGTAAACGTTACATATTAAGGGATTAAAAATCCTCGTCACTCTGCTATATTATTTGACTGCACCCAGCTTGCCATTTTGTAAAATAAACTGAGTGCACAGGGTGATCCATGCTTCTGACTCCCGCTTCTTCATGTTGCACACCTTTTGCAGTCTGGTGGCAGTACACTGGATTGGAGAAGATATGTCTGTCCGAATGCCTCAAATAAGGCTAAATGGTGGGGGAGGGGAGGCAGGGAGGAAGACACTACAGAGAAGCTATGACAGCTTTAGAGCATTCTTTGCATGCACTTGAATCTGTGCTGTTCTGGGTCTATGGGGTCTCTTCCTTGGCTGGAAAGAAGAATCTGTAATCTGGATATGTGCAGGCTGTCAGTCAGTCACTTCTTAATCTTCTTGATAAGCTAAATAGTCTGAGCTCCTGGAGTCTCACTTATCAGGTAGGCTTTCTAATCCTATAATCACATCTCTCTTAACCCTCTGCAGACTATCAACATCTTTCTTGAACTGCCAGTGCCAGAAATTTTCCTTTTCTAAGATTTAGGATGGGTCCCTAGACCTTGCATGCCCTGGTATCAGTATTGCTCTGTGTACATCAGTTATGAGACTGACTGAGGAACGAGAGAGTAAGATGGCAAGGAACAGCATATAGGAACATAGATAGTTTTGTTTCCACAAGGTTAACTATCTAAGTCAAGACAGACAGAGAACACAACAAACTGATACAATAGAGAAAAGAGTAATTGTCTTCAAAGGTCATATCACTGTCACAATTAAAATGTTAAGATCATTAGTTTTTCCTGGAAATAAGTAGCTAAAGAAACAAACAGCAAGTTTATCTTGTAAGAAAAATGTAGAGACAAAGAGGTATAGATAGAATAGCAGGAGAAGGAAACAAGTGTGAGAAAGGCATCAAGGAGGAAGTAATGAAGCTCAAGGTGAAGAGACTCTGAGGTGACAGGGAATAGGACTGTAACAAGTGACCCAATCTGCACAGAAAAGAGAATATCCAGATTTAGAAAAAAACAAGGAAGCTGACAAAGCCATCACCTTTGCCAGTCCCAGCTGCAGAACTTCCTCAGGCTACTTCTGGGAGAGTTTCCAGGCTTGTAAGCCCTGCCTCCTAGAGGCGCTCATGCCCCCACCGAGTATTTTTCTTGCATGATCCTATCATCTTGCTGAGCGTGTCATGTCCCCAGATAGAGTGAAATCACTTCAGCCCACTTTTGTTGATATAATTCAGAAATACAGAATTCAAGAAAATCTATCCCACTTAAGAGTGAAGCAAAACTAGCCACCTGGGCAGACAGGAGCCCGGAAGAAAACACCGATTCAGATGAAAGCCTCTCTGGAATTCTCTGTGCCTAGATCAGTTCTTTGAACTGAGTAATAAAAATAAACTTAGTCCTCAATAGTGCAATTACATCACTAAACACAAGCCATGAAGGCTTGTGTAACACCACAAAAAACCCTAAGAAATAATTTGATTAAGGCACACACACAGCAACGTCTGATTGAGCCTTTTGTTTTTCTGGGTCCATCCTGTTCCCATATGCTAGTGTGCGACTCGGCTCCAGTGGGTGTCGAATCTAATTTTATGTTTACAAAACCTCAACCAAAGCCTGTGTCAGCGGTCAGGAGGTACTGCTTGGAAGCATAACTTCTGTACAGTGCCATATTTATTCCAGGTCTGTGCCACATAGATAGAACTCACAGAACAATATGGATTCTCGTTATCTATGTAGATAGAACACGTATTTACAAAGCTGTGTTCCTCAACCTACCAAGTGCTGGTAGTCTTTAAGGAAAAGGGTCCATTGAACTATCCTGTCAATGTCAGCTACAGTTTTTGCTAGGGCCCTTGAAGATGTGGGGCCTTTTGAGGCTCATACGGTAACTTAAGCACTGTGACATTCTCAGGCTGCCACACTATACCATTTCACACATACTATTTACTATGCAGTATATATTAGTATATACTATGCAGCTGAGAGTTCTTTCATTAATGTACAGTTTTTGAAGTCTTCAGTCAAACTCATTTAGCCTCATTACGATCTTCAGGACTGCTTTTTGAAAATGTCTGTTTCTTGAATTGGAACTGGTTGGTTCAACCGGTTAACTAAAACATTAGTGAGGCATTTTGTTTACAGTTTAAAAGTGGATGCTCATTTGCATAACATGATCAAACTTTGCAGGCCAACCCATGTTCTGACTTTTTGTACATTTTACAGGTATATTTTTAGCTATTAGCAGCACATTTGTAGCAAATTGGATGGAATGTCATAGATTTTGAAATACCGGAAAACATTTTTCCAGCTCTTAAGAGTTAAGCGTGTTGCGTCAGTAGGAAACAGGTGGCTGAGGGGGGAATCCTTGTGAGCCAGCAATGGATGTGATAAGGTTTAGTGACAAATAGCCAAAGTACAGAAACAAAGGGAGCCAAGTAGCTCAGTTTCTCATTTCCTTTTCCTCTTCTGCAAAAAAGGCAGCATGATGAATGCCAAGTAATAATGAAAAATGCTTACCAGATCTTAGTTTAACCCCGCTGAAAGAGAGCGACTATGAAATGCACCATGAGTGCTTTTCCCAGTGGACAAATCTTGCCACAGAGCTCACCATCATCACTGGCGCAGGTTATCATCATGGTTGGCAAGCTCAGCAGAAAAACTCATGACAGAATAACTGGAGATGTGAGTGACAGCCCTATCTTGGTAGTGTTTGAAGTGCGATGATACACACTGTTAGATCAATGCTTTCCATATGTGATTTTGAAAATCATTGTACCAACAGTTTTGGGGAGGGAAGGGGATGTCACATCTTGAATGCCTCTGAGATCTCTTTGAGTGCTATTGCCTCCTGCTGAGTTCCTGCAGGCACTGGTCTCACCATCACCTCTCGCGGCCCACTAGTATTTTGCTTCTGTGACTCCTGTTTCACAGATCCCACATCGAGTTTGGAGCTCAAAAGCAATCACCCTTCAGCAGAGACAGCGATCAATTTGCCAAATCTTCATTTGACTCCCACAAAGACTGATATGGAAGACATACTTCAGGCTTGTGATAGAAGGTCCTGTACAGGGGTGTTTCCATGCAAGACACAACACCATGTTGAAAGTATGGTTAACAGCTGCACTGCTGTGCATGTTTATAACTACTCTGCACAGCTCTTCAGGAAGATTTATTGGTCTTTGGGATAATAATGCAGAACAAGAAGACTAGACAAGACCCTGAACCCAACCTGCGGAATGACAAAGGGACTCTGAAGCCTCAATCCCACTTTAAGATAGGGCTAAATTTTTAATGACAAAGATTGCACTGATTGTGCAAAGAGTGATTAGTCTCTTAAAAACCATCTATGCTCTTGAAATGACTCTGTGACAAAGTTTGATCACTCAGGTAAGGCAGACATAGCCAAAAAGTGCTTATCATGTCTGACAAGAGGAAGTGGGGCCAGAAAGGTGGGATTATATGGCATTCATAAACCTCCAGTTACCAAGCTACCCAGCAGTGCACCAGCACTTGATGTAAATTATAACAGCCTCCAGGTTCCTGTTGTATACGCTGCCTGCCAACAGCTCCTAGGAACTAGCCCAGTAATCACAGATCAGTGCCCCTGTTCTTTCCTCAGGTCACGTGCCTTCTCCCAGCCAAAAGGAGGCAAGACAGTACAGCTCCAGCTTCACCTGGGAATCTCCTCATGTTTGAGAAGCTAACAAGGCTAGATCTGCAGGGTTTAGACAGCTTTGCATTGTAGAATAGAAGCTGAACCTTTGACTTCTGAAGATATCCATCTTCAGACGATAGAATTCTCATTCTGAAGATGAAAGGACTGCTGAGGACTGCCATTGATTGTTTTGGAAATTATTTTCACCAAAGAATGCTGGTATCTCTCCCAGTCTGAATTAACAGTCCGCCACGGCTGGGGTCAGGAGTGTTCCTCTAACAACAGAACAACGATATTGCTTCTTATTTCACTTACGCAACAAATCACACAGCTCGACAGCTTGGAAAAGAAAAGGAGCTGGTACCCATACTTCATTTTGATGTGTGTGAAGACATCCGCTTCATCTGATTTGTGTAAGTGCAACAGTAAGTGCAAATGCTCTGGGAAAAGTCCCATTGGTCACACAATACATAACAGCCAGCTACAGGGAATTAAGCCTGAAGGTGAAAACATACATGATATACAGTTTCTTATATCATTTCAGGAAGCCCATATTGTTGGTTGACATGTATTGCATTTTGTCATACATTTTGAATATCTCACTGACTACTTAATAAAACACTTCAGAGTAAGTAAAATAATAAAAAGTGCTCTCTACTCTACCTTGTTAAAGTGAGTATTACTCACTTACTGTGTTTAACCCATTCACTGATGTGTTTTGGCACTGATTCTGCTGTGTAACACAATAGCATTTTTTTTTAAATAGCATACTAAAACACCTCCCCCAGTGCATTCCTGTGTAATAGCTGCCCGTGTTGCCCATATTGGCACTCTGTTTTGGTCACATTTGGCACGAAAGACAAGGTGGTATTTCATTCCAGCCGTCGGACACATCATGCTTGTTTTGGCTTGACACAGAAATGTTTTTTCTTTTACCAGGTTCATGACAAAGATGTGTTTCTCTAACTTATACTATTTTTGGTGTGTTTGGTTTACTGAGTAGAGGATAAATCATGCTATGAGTATCATTCTTAAGCAGGAAATGCCTCCAAGAAGAGGGCACTTCTGCGGTGTTTTCTAAAAACAGCCAGTCTTTGCCTATGATCCATGACTCTATTCCTTTATCAGGGAATGTTTTATCTGTAGCAGTCAAGGGCATTGTGAGCTCCACTGTCCCACAAGGGCATGAATGCTAGACTGCTTCATGGATTTAAGCTCGAGTGGGGGTCAGTGAAGAGTCTTGGCTGCACTGATGGAGGCAAGACAGGGTTTCTCTGATTAGTCAAATTCAGCTGGAAGTCTTTACACTGATTAGACAAGTCTTTGATGGAAGGGAAGATAAAATTTAAGCCAGTTATTTAACGTATTAATTTTCCTGACCAACATCACTCTAGCTTTGTTTCCACTGAGATTCAGTGAATTACTCCTCATCAAAACACTGATTTCCTATAAGTTGCCTCATGTTTCTGAAAGAGTAGGTGACAGCATTCACTGAGAGCAGGACATGTAGCCAAATGTCCCTGCTGACAACAAATCTCCTGACATTACACCATCTCTCCCACTTTCACGGATCTTGAAGAGCAAGACAACAAAAAGGATCTCTGTAGGATACTCTCTTGAGGATCTCTGCAGTGAAAGACAGCCATGTCATTTCTTTCTGTCCCCTGCTGAATAGCAGAACAAACATGCTTCATAGAATGGGAAATGCATGTAGAGGGCACAACTGCTTTCCAAGGTCCAGCCTGCCTAAACCTGAAAGGCTGTGAAAGAAGCAGGGCTGAAGAACATGTCACATTCAGGCAACAAACATCCAGACAGGACAGTGATTCAAAAAACAGCTGGTGAGGATTCTTCATTTGAATACTCCACGTACCCAGCAAAGCACAGGATCAGAAGAGTAAAGATGAAACTTAACATTACCTTCACGCATCCTTATGTCCTCCCTCTCAAACTGTGATTTCAAGATGGGTGCAACCTGAGCCTCTGAAATGGGGAGGCATTTCTGCTACTGCTGGGCTAAAAATCACCGCATTTGACCTCACACTGCAGTAGCTACTGCTGATCTTTCTCTGGAGACCTTCAGATCATGTGATCTGACAATGCGCTCTCCAGCTGGATTTTATTTCTCGCACAGTGTGGTTCAAAGTTATGTGTGCATGTGTGTGTGTGTACTCACGCGCGCGCGCACACACACACACACACACACGTGTGTGTGTGAGTGTGAATGCATGTGTATGCATGTGTGTTACATCCACTTTACTTTGCAGGTTTCGGTTTACATGACTTCTGGTGGACAATCAGTCTGTCTGGAAGGAAAGTACGCCCGCAAATATCACATGGAACTAGCTGGTTCTGGGCGCTGGTCCAGGCAGCCTCGTTTAAAGAATCAAGATCATAGAAACCTTTGGCTGGAAAATTAAAAAAGAAAGTATCAGTTTTCATTCTGGAGACCCACATTCAACTCTTTATGGAAAGTATTTTCAGGAAATACCTGTTGACTGAGCCTCTCAGTTTTAACCAAACCATATTGCTTTTGCAAATGAAAAAGAAAAAAGAAAGAAGCAAAAGAGTAAAAAAATATATATATATAAAAGACTCTGCTTTTTGTCCCAGGGGTTGAATTAAATTAACTTCAAACTGATTCATTCTGTATTGTATGAGAGTACAGAGAAAACATCATGCTGTGTGTTATGATATGCATTCTTAGCTAATTATTAACATCTTTGCATACATATTATTATCGGCAAATTTCACTTTTTGGCTTTACTTCAAGTTTTGTTTAATGAGCATGTGTTATCTAACCAGGGCAATGAGAGGGAGTATACCGTACTTGAAAATGTGCTCTTTGTACTGCCTTGGACAAGGGGCCCAATTTTCTTCCGGTTGAAGTCTATACAAGTTTTGCCAATAACTTGACTAAAGGTTGGGTAAGCCTAAAACCTCTTACAGACAAAACCTACAGTTCTTTTAAGCCACAGCTTCCACTGAGATCATTGCACTGATGTGTCTATCGTCATCTATGCACTAACCCAGTTTTACTCTCAGTTACTTTCCGTCGTAGAAAGACTGACCGCTCTGAAAGTTCAGAAGCATTCTTCAAACACTCACATCAGATGTCTTTTCAAGATTGTATCTGAGTATAAAAAATCTTATTTACTTTCATCTTGAAATGGACTTTCACATAGTGTTGTTTCAAATTCATTTCCAACAAAGACAGGTAGGTTGCTTAATAACTGAATTTAGATCTTAGAGTCTTCATTTGAAGTGCATAAAGAAAATATCTACAAGGCTTGATTTGAAGCTGTATTTGCTTTGCTCTTTCCAAAAGGTGTAACAATACAGAAGATGGCTAAAAAAAAAATTGTTTTTGCCTTTGAACTGTTAGCATCAGACAATTTCTAAAAAGAAAAGGATTTGTACATTTAAAAATATTCCATGGTTTCTGTCATTGGCACACCATGGATCTCTTCATTAAAGGCCCATACACTTTTAATATGATTCATATCCAATGCTTCACATAACCACAATAAGCCTTAGATCTCTTAATATGCCTGTTCCTAATGTTCTTTTTGTTAGAAGAGCAACCAAGTAGTGTTTCTTTTCTTGGCTGAGACAAATAACCCCTTTGCTTGCAGGAAATGAATGTGTATTTTCTGTACTTTGGAAAGTTTATTGAATATAAAAAAAGAGAAAAAGAGAGATGACTTTCTCCTTACAGGCATGTGTTGCATTCCACAAACAAAACACTGTGTAATCAGGGCAGTGGCTGTCTTGCCGTGACACTTGAGTTTTCAGAAAGGATTTATGTAAGTTATAAAAAGTTTTATGTAAGCAGTTAATATTGCTGAACTTACTTTGAACACTGCCTGTTCCCTTCAACAACAGGGTAACCCCTCCTCCTTAGACTAAGAAACCGTGAGACATGCGGTACGTGTATATGGTCTCAGGGTCAGTTACAGCTTTTACCAGATGATCGGGAAGATGTCTTATGGAAAAAGAACACTGAGATTATTTTACTGAGGCCAGGAGCGTGAGGCAGCTGCAGGGGGAACGACGGTTTCAGCTCAAGCTACAGAACCGATCAGACTTGCGTCAGCAGACATTTCGGGACACATGCTGGAAGCAGGTCAGTGCCCCTGGGGAAGTGTGGGCACACACCACCTCATAGGAGACGTGTGGCGCCTGGTGTGACTCACTGCATAAATGAGACAATTTTCTGATTCATATCTGGGAGCCTTTTGCTGGATTGTTCTCTCAAAGAGTAGATGTCTTTCTGCTTCCACTCCCTCATAGTAAGAATAGTGTATTTCAAAATAACCTGAATTGTCCTTTTGCATCCTCCTCTTCCAGACAGAATTCTCGTTTTCGCCATCTTTTTTACCACACATGTAAATATTAAAAAAGCTAAACCACAAGAGCAAATGCAATGAAAATGCCTTTTGAACCTATCTTTTACTGCAGATTCAACTCAGCTGCTTGACATCTGTTAATCAATATTGATATTATTCGAGCTGCTATTATTATTATTTTGAACAGATGATTGGTGAGTGATCCTGCTCTCTTTTGGGTGCATCTCCTGGGGACGTATTTCTTTGTGCTGCTGTAAAGTGATCTAATGTATGATTCTCAGTGAATTGTGGGAGAACTTGTCTGTTTTTTCAGACATTAAGGGAAGATGTTGGAAATTACAGAGAATACAAATAAAAAGTGGGTGAATTAGCCACCTGGGTGCAAGAAGTCCAAACTTGGCCTGAACTAGGTTGGACCACCTGGCAGGGCCAGGGAAGGCATCCAATGGAAGTGAATCAACTTCCAAGCAAAGCCTAAATAAAAATTCAGCTTGATTCTACAGTGAGCATGTACCCTTTGGATAAATATGGGAGCCCAGCTCTGTAAGGTGCTAGGGATCATCAATTTTCACTAATTTGAAGAAGTGGGATCTCAGCATCTTATAGAACAGGACCAAACACACAAACACGACATAATTGACAGAAATACAATGCTTATTTTATACCATACAGCATTTTTCCGCTGTGTTTCTATTATAATGTCTCATAAAGTAAGCTTTATAATATCTCACAATGTAAGTTTCTAAGGCTTGTAAATAAAAAGGGACTAACAGCATCCACTGGATACTAATTTTAGAAGATACTGCAATTTTACCTCTGCATATATTTTAATAAAACCCAGAAACTACAGTATATATTACAGGTTAGCTTTTAAAAATACCTTATTTTCTAGCAGTTCTCATGCATTTAGTACTGTTTCTCTTATTTTACCACCGAACTCCCATTTTATAGGCTACTCACTGTTTACCACTGGGTAAGAGCTAATGTTGGGCTTTTTTTTTTTTTTTTTTTTTTTTAAAATAACCAATGCTGTAGGTGTAAAACCTGGCTGAGATATCAATTGCTATGTTGCCTGAAAGGTATTTTGTTTTAATGACTGCATGTGTCAAGTCTGCACATTATTCTTGGATGCTTCTGCTCATTTTAAAATATGCTTTTCTACAGTGTTGAAAGTAGTCAAAAAGTAATGATGTAGCTGTGAAGCAGGTTACTAATCTTTTTGTGTTTTGATTCAGAAGGTACTGACACATTAAGAGGCATGTCCCACAAGGCAATGACTACTCTTGTTTCTCACTGATGCAGCACAAAAAGAGAAGAGGATGCTTAACAAAAAGCTTAAAACAAGCTACAGTCCTATGATGACTACATTCTCTTTGGACTGAATGGGGGTATTTGCAAACCACTAAGCTAGTCCTTAATTTTTTTTCTTTCTTTCTCCCTCTTTCTTCATCCCATTTCCTCATTTGGTCTGTAGCTTACCTTCTACATAACTGACTTCAGGCTTCTTGGGTTCTGGCCTTCTCAAATGCTTGGGTAGCATGTCATTCTCCTGATGCCATTTTTTCAGGCATTGTGGCTCATGGATACTGATAGATTTTGTTCCATACTCACGGCCACATATGTAACAAATAATTGTGGGTGGCCATCTTATCACTGGTGTCTGCAAATAACAATTGCAACAAAGAATAAGTGTTATTTTCAACATTAATTTTGAATCAGACAACTCCGAATGAAAACCATCATGCTGAAAAAGAAACTGATTCAAATCTGTGAAATCACCGTTAATGTTCCTATCAGTTTCAGTATATCTGGATTCAGTCCTGAAGCTTACAGGAGATATTGCCTCATTAACTGGCCATTTGGAACACGTACGCTGCTTCTCCAGATATTGGGCTGAAAATTCATGTGTGTCACCTAATTAATAGCCATATAACTCTGTTATTTTTGCACAGTTGGCCTGCAAGTTCATGAAAATGCCGACTTACCACATTCAGAGAGAGCTCCTCTGCTTGATCAAGTTACTGTGGTACAGTGACAATCTTAAACATTTAAATCCTTTTTTATCGGATGGAACATGGAAAGGAACAATAAAACCTTCCTCAGCTGAACTGCTGACGTGCTAATCCAATAGCAGAAAGACCTCATCTCCACGCAGAGCACAGTTAAAGCATCATGTCAGGCCTTAGCATCTCGGTTCAGCCAAACAGTGAGAGCAACTGTGATAAATTTGCAATTGTGGGAACTAACTCTGTGTTACTTCTGCCACAGATTGGTTAACTGGTGGAATTCTTGACCTTGACAGATTAAAACCAGTCCAGGACATTTCAGGATTGGGGGCAAAAAAAGGAACTGTTGTTTGTTTATCCCAAAGATTCAGCGTGAACCTTGCCAGTGACTTCAGTGAGAGCAGAACTGGACTCTCAGCAACTCATTGTTTCTGTACTGCAGATCTGCTTTTGTTTGTAGAGAAAAATAGCTCAACTAAAGAAAAAAACCTCAATCCTCAAACCCAGAAATATATATTCTAAGCTTGAAAAATATACAATTACTGTGGTACTGCAGATTATGGACTAGACTGTGTCTTTAGGCACATCCTGCACTAGGCGTGGTGTCAGTACCAGCCCCACTCCAGGAGCAGGGTAAAGCAGAAACATACTGCAAAAAATATAATTTTGAGGCACATCGATGATTCTTGCAACTGTCAGAATTTCCTTCATTCTTGGTTGCAGAATACCAGTAAAAGACTACCTATTATTTCCTGCCTTTTTATTAAAGGTAGAGGGAGAGCCATGCCAGACCAAACATGGGAAACTTTTCTCACGTAAGCAAGGGAGGTGGAGATTTCATTTTTTCCTCTGCTGTGTAAGACAAAGGCATAACCTATTCCAGTATTTATGACTCTGTCAGCCCATCAGTATATTCAAGAAATTCTGGGCAGCTCTTCTTGCATTTATGCTACAGTCTGAAAATGTCATTAGTGAATAATCTGCATAAGCTTTCTTTCCTGTATTACACATGTAAACTCTATTACATGAAGAAATACTCTACAAAGTGTATTTTTGCTGGGAAAAGTTCACAGAATCACAGAACAGTTGAAGCTGGAAGGGGCCTCTGGAGATCATCTTGTTCAACTCCCCTGCTCAAGCAGAGTCAATCTTCTCTGCAGGCTGGCCAGGACCATGTCCAGTCAGAATCTGAATATCTCCAAGGATGGAAACTCCACAGCCTTTCTAGGCAACTTGTTCCAGTATTTGACCACACTCACAGTAAAAAAGCTTTATTCTTATATTCAGATAGAATTTCCTGTGTTTCAACTTGTACCCATTGCCTCTCATCCTGTCACTGGACACCACTGAGAAGGGTCTGGCTCCGTCTTCTTTACTCCACCCCATCAGGTATTTATGCATATTGAGATAAAATCCGCCTTGAGCCATGTCTTTGCTCTCTCAGCCTCTCCAAATATGTCAGATGCTCCTGTCCCTTAATCACCTTTGTGACCCTTTCCTGGACTTGATCCATATGTCCATGTCTTCTTTGTACTGGGGAGCCCAGAGTTGGACCCAGCACTCCAGATGTAGCCTCACCAGTGCTTAGCAGAAGAGAAGGATCACCTCTCTCAACCTGTCAGCAATGCTCTTCCTAATGCAGTCCATGATGCCAATAAACTTTGTCATGCGGGGGCATTGCTGGCTCATATCCAACTTGCTGTCCAGCAGGACCCCCAGATCCTTCTCTGCAAAGTTGCTTTCCAGTCAGTCAGCTCCCAACCTGTACTGTTTCATGGAGTTCTTCCCCAGATGCAGGACCTGGCTTTTCTCATGTTTGGACTTCATGAGTTTCCTTCCTGATGATTTCTCCAGCCTATTGAGGTCTCTCTGACTGGCAGCACAACCAACTGGTGTTATCAGCCTCTCCTCCCCGTTTTGTATCATCTGCAAACCTGCTGAGGGTGCACTCTGCCCAGGTCATTAATGAAGATGTTAAACAGCACTGGTCCCAATATTGACTCCTGGGATTCACCCCTAACGACTGGCCTCCAGCTGGACTTTGTGCCACACACCATGGCCCTCTGAGCTCGGCAGTTCAGCCAGTTCTCAATCCACCTCACTGTCCATTTATCTAGTCCATAATTCATCAGTTTGTCTTTGAGGTTGTTATGGGAAACAGTGCTGAATGCACTGCTCTCCCCTCATCCACCAACTTGGTCATTTCACCATAGGAAGAAAGTAGGTTGGCCAGGCATGATTTCCCCTTCATAGATGCATGCTGACTACTCCCAATCACTTTCTTGTCACTCGTATGTTGGGAAAAGGTTTCCAGGATGAGTTGCACCATCACCCTTGCAGGGATCAAGGTGAGGCTGACCAGCCTGTAGTTCCCCTACAGCTTCCTTCTTGCCCTTTCTGAGGACAGGAGTGATGTTTGCTTCCTTCCAGCCCTCAGGAACCTCCCTGGATAGCCTTTCAAAGATCATCAAGAGTGATGACATTGGCCAGCTCCCTCAGCACCCATGGGTGCACCACATGGGGTCCCACGTACCTGTGTACGTTTGTTGAAATGTTCCCTAACCTGATTCTCCTCCACCAAGGGCAAGTCTTCCTTGCACAGGACTTTCTCACTAGTCTCTATGGCCTGGGATTGCTGAAGGCTGCTCTTACCAGTAAAGAGCACGGCGAAGAAGACATCAAGTACCTCAGTCTTTTCTGTGTCATTTCTAACCAGGGCCCTTGCCCCATTCAGTATGGGGTCCTTATTTTTCCCAGCCTTGCTTTTGCTGCTTATGTACCTGTAAAAGCCTTTCTTGCTGGCTTTAACATCCCTTGCCACATTCAACTCTACGTGGACTTCGGCTTTTGTAACCCCATACCTGCACTTTTGGACAGTGTCTCCATATTCCTCCTGTGTCACCTTTGCTTCCACTTCTTGTATGTTTCCTTTTTTTGTTAGAGTTTAGTCAGGAGCTCCTTGTTCATCCAGTAGGCCTCTTGCCACCTTTGCTTGATTTCCTGCTCATCAGGATGGACCATTCTTGAGCTTGGAGGAGATGATTCTTGAATATCAATTAACTCTCTTGGACCCCTTTCCTCTCCAGGACCATATCCCACGGGATTCTTCTAAGCAGATGCTTAAAGATGCCAAAGTCTGCTCTCCTGAAGTTTGGGGTTGTGAACCTGCTTTTAGCCCCACTCCCTCCTCGCAGAATACCTAACCCCACCATCACCGCAGTCAAGGCTGCCTGTCACCTTCACATCCTTGCTAAGGCTTTCCTTGTTTATAAGGTCCAGCAGAGTGCCTTTCCTCCTCTCCTTGAACACTTGTGACAGGAGGTTGTCATGAATGCACTTCAGAAACCTCCTGGATTATTTGTGCCTTGCTGTGCTATCTTTCCAGCAGATATCACGGTGGTTAAAGGATGGGGGTATGCAAATGTGAGGCTTCCTTCAGTTGTCTGAATAAGGCCTCATCTACTACCTCTTCTTGATCAGGTGGGCTATAGCAGACACCCACAACAACGTCACCTGTGTTGGTCTGCCCACTAATCCTGACCCATAAGCTCTCAGCTGGCCCATCACGGGACAAAGGTCCACTCTTTCCAGCAACTTGAACTTGATCTGGAAAGTTCTCACACAGAATTGAAGTATACCCTATACAAAACCAGTCATTCTGAGGACATTTTCAAGCTCTTAACTTTCATATGCTATTTACTTAGCCATGTTTGATAACAAATTACTTTAAATATATATATATAACCTTCTCTTTCTATTCATAGCTGAATATAGCAACAGTTGTTTTTGGAAGCCCACTAACTTTTCATTGTCAATTTTCACCTAGTTCCTTATTTCGGCTATTAACTTATGCCTTGTCTGATTTTGAGGCAAGACTCTGGGTCCTGATACAGAACCTTCTGAAGGCAGTGTGTGCTTTTTTTTAGGCTCCAGTAAACTTTTGGTGAGGATAACATAGTGCAAGCTCTTCAAGTCAGGAGACTCATTCAGTGGGCATGCTTGTTATGGGTACGCTTGTGGCATTTTAGAAGAGGTTTTCTAAAAAATGCTGTGTGAGAATACTGAAAACACATTTTCCTTTCTAGTTTTCATTAGCTTCGTCCCAGCCATTCAGCAGAATAGACGATTTACTGGATGCAAACTGGAAAATAGCAACTTGATTTGCATTCAGTATGCAGGGACTCTTTTTATGCTACCAGTATGGTATGAAGGAATTCATTTAACAAACAATAAGTTTGTTTAGCATGCACCATCACAATCACTTCCAATGTATGGAGCAGTATAATACACGCAAAATTACAGCTTTAACCAGAGTTTAAGTGCTGATAGAAGATGGGTGAAAAATCACTTAAAAAATTAAATACTTTCAATTAATGTAACAGAAAAAAAAGAAATATCATTAAAGTCCAGTGTTTTCTACCTCAAATATATTTCCCTAGCGAATGGAAATAGCTTTTTTCTCTGACTCCCTCGTTTAAATCTGTCACACTTCTTCTAAAGTAACTGCGACATACTGTTCAGTGTTCAACAGCTGTCAGTGGTCTGTAAGACAAAGGCTGGTCATCTCCTTCCCGTGTGATCTGGACAGATTTCCACAACTCAGAGCTCTCTGAAATGGTACTTTTGGCAGTCTCACCTGAAAACCTGAAGATTGAATGAGCACGATTTTGATCTCTCCAGATCCTGACAGGGATGGGTTTTGTGTTGTGATTGAGAGAAACCAGGCCTGGAGCTGAACAGAGAATCCTGTTTTCCAAGTTTATCAATTTAGCATAACTAAATGTTATCTGGTGAAAAAATTGTTTTAAAAATCTGTTCAAGTAGAAATCCTTCTTTTTTTAATAACTTTCACAATTAAGAAAAGGAAAGAAATGTTAGTAGAGATGACAATTAATTAAAATAAATCATCATCATAAGGATGGAATGATTTTTATCAGAAATGCAGTGAGTTTGAACTATCACTATATATTAAATTTCACACACAAATCCTTCTCTGCAAATATACACACTGTAAAAATCAGAAAATAAAAACCGAGGGAGAATATCTTTACAATTTGTAGTAACAGCTTATTCCCCACTTACCTGTGGAGTCTTAGGTATGATAAGTTTTGTTTGGATTTTTTACAACTGATGGTATTCATCCTTCATTTCTTTTTCTTTTCAGAGTGTTCTTACCCAGAATGTCACATCTGGAGGCCTCCCGTTTGAAACTAAACTATTTTTGGAATCACCAGAATTTTCCAGCCCAGACTACTCACAAGCCAGTGGCTGTCTGCTTACTGCTTTGTTTTTCACTTTCGAAAAGGGTAGTAGGGTTCCTCAGGAAACGTGTTATTATAAAAATACCTACAAATACCTGACAGTGCAGTTAGGTTTTCCTCTGGTGCCTTAGTATTTTCTTTTTTCTCAAAGACTGTTAAGTATGTCTGTGTTACCGTGAATGAAGTTATTTAACTCAGAGGGCTATACAACTATATATTTTCAATAGACCCGACATTACCTGAGGTCAGCCCCAGGCTGCTGTTATGACTTACATGAGGTCAAATCCTCCCATAATGAACAAAGCTTTTAATTTCCTCTTAAGCACACCCAATAAGACTGGCTCCCAAGCTCCGCTCTATAAAGATTTATCATCTAGGACTGAAAGACCCCCAAAATTCCTATTCCTTTAATTATCCATGTAACTTAATGGGAGGAGGAGAGACTTCCTGATACACACCAGAGCTCTCATCATAGCTCTCATCATAGGCTTGAACTGCCCAAGGAACAGTGGATCACAAAAAAAATAGTATAAATACTTAATGACAGCATCATGTTTTATGAAAGCAACCTTTTCCACTCATTCCACTCTGTCAGACAAGTAAGGGGCATTTTGCATAAGGGACAGAGATAATCCAGAGTGGCTCTCACAAGCATCCAACGAAGCATTTCACAGCCTTCCGCAGTGCTTTCAGCTGCTGACTGGCCACAACAACAGACTAATGTTAGGACTGTTTGTATGCCTATATACGAAGTGCAATAACAACAAGGTAATTCTGCCTGATGATGCAGGTAACTGTAGATTTTACTCCAATGGAATCACTAGAATATCCCACTTTACTCCTGATGTGCTATCTTAAAAAAAAAAAAAAAGGTCTAGTGAACATGGCATTTATGTAAATGCAGAAAGGCAGGAACCTCTATCATTCACAATAATAATATGCAGGGAGTGTCACTCCAACCATTCATTCACTTTTCTGTATTTGCAAATATATTTGTCACTAATCTTCTAACAAGATGTTCAAAACTGCTGCAGCTGAGACATGAAATGGAAAGTTTGTAATTGACCTCCCGCCTTCCTTAGAATTACAAGGCATCTTAAGGTCTTTTCATTTTACGCAGTGGCTTTATGCTAAAACAAGATATGGCATCACCATTTTGTTGTTAAACAGGTTTTCAAGACTTCTATATTATAATACAGAAAAGGGAGATCACTAACATATTTTTATTTTGTAGGTAGTTAAAACAGTAGGAAGAAAGCAGCAGATGGCAGCACCAGATGCTAGTGATACATCTGATAGGATTTTAGGATTAAAGTTATCACCATCTGTTGTCCAAAAAATTCTAAAACATATATCCATAGAAAGTCATTAATACTCATCTACATAGGCAGTAGGAAACATTTTGGTCTATGAAAGAATAATGAACGCATTCTGCTCTAGTACAAGTCTGAGTTTCAATAGTACCAGACATCACTGTCATTGCCTAAGGTATCACAGCAGAATCTAAATAGTATGCAAGAATCGAGATTTCTGAGCTGATGCGATCCTTCAGAGTCTATTAAGTATAGACTGTTGTTTGCTTTACATAGTCAGACATGATTAACTCTGATGTGTTCATGTATTCTAAGAGCTAGGATAGTTAGTGGAAGAGATGGCTTAAGGAGGTTGTTCAGTCTCCAGCATTAAGGGTATTTATGACCAAACTGAATAAGCATGTCAGTAATGATATTGGTCTAGTTCATCCTTCACTTGCTAATGGAAAGAGAGCTGCTGAGGACAGAGCTACCTCAGCATAAGCTCTTGTAGTTGGAAAGGTAGAACACCCTTCACATGGAGTATGACAGAATGAGTGAGCTCCATTTTTAAAATGAGGAAAATCCAGCTTTTGAATGTAGGGCATCTTTCTTTATATTTGACAGTAGTATTACAGTTCTGTTAAAATATATATACTATTCTTTTCATTATTCCTTCCCTCTGACATTTTACTGAGTCAGGACTTTAAAAGATGTTATTTAAATGGGTATCTAAACAATTTACTGATTCACATTCAGAGTAGGTCTGTTAAGTGAAACATGGACTCCCCCCAAATATTTTCTCCTCCAAGAATCCTAAAAAATTCCCTCTGATCCTCTCCTTCATGTCCCACCAGGACACTATCTGAAGCAACATCAGTCCACCGAAAAGAGGGCTGGAAGCAGTTTTATCTATATCCTTCTCATCAATCAGGTCTAACTGATGCCTTGAGCTTGATGCTATTCCTGCCAGGACCAAAGCAGACTGCTATTTCATTACTCTGTTCGTATAATTAATAAGCAATCGAGTAGCTGGTAGAGTGAGTAAAATTAAAACCATGTGCTGGAAAAAGATGGTGAAAACTGTACAGTGGACCCAGACCTTGTCTCTCTACATATCATATCTGTGGCCCTCTGTCAGCTTAGTGCTTTTCAACATCCTGTATGTGTGGACCTTTCAGAACTTTTTACTGGAGGTGGAGACCTTCACATAGAGAATTTAAACCTATGGAAAAGAGGTTTCCTTTGCCTACTTCTTAGAAGTAGTCTTCCAGTCCTGAACAGTCCATAGGAGCACAGGATATTTCTTTCACTCTTTCCATTCCTATCTCTGCTTTTAAACTGTACCTCTGCACAAAAAGGTCGGTCTAAAAATACTAAAATAAAGAACTGCAGAGAGGTAAAATCCATCTTCCCTTCTTGAAAGTCACCACCAGTAACAAGCTCCTTCAGAATCAATTATACCCTGCCGGCTGTACAGCCTCATTAGTTCTGCTGGAATTGAAAAACTGTAACTGAATGGAAGCAAATGATGAAACCTGTTGTTCAGACACAAGGAGGAAGAAATTCTAATACATTTCGTTCTGGCTCTGCAGAGCTCACAGAAGGAAAATCTGGTAATAATGTTGTTGTTCAACAAGTCAGCAGATGTGACTGAATCCATGCAGGGAGCAGATAGGTTGCGCAAGAGGGCAACATTTTCACAAGGTCATTCTCAATGCCAAACCACACTCTAAACTTGTTTTTGTATGTCACTATAACTCTGGACATTTTTCATGACATAAAAAAAGCAAACTTTTTTTTTTTAAACATAGAAAATTCTGTGCAGAGGACAAATGACTCTGGTTCACTCATGTGTTATCAATGCCTTTCACTGTACAATCACCTTTAGAACAATGCAAGGTCTTTGGCAAATGGCACAACGTAACGTGACACAATGGAAATGTCTAGTTTCCTATAGCCATAGATACATGTGCACAGTACTTTGCACTATTTGCGTGTTCTATGAAATCTGTCGATTTATTACGAAAGACTTTTAGCTGAGTAGTAGACCTCTTGCTATTATCTATCAGTCAGTGGCCTCAAATAGCATAATATAAACATACCTCACATTGTCTTTATTCTCATGCTAGGTGGGGCAATGCTATTATCTTCATTCTATTCAGCAGCTGGAAAACTGAGAAATGGCATGTTCAAGGTTTTGACTTTTAAAACCTTTTCAGAAATGCTCTGTATAGCATTGCATTGCTTTGGTGACTGAGACAGCTAAATCCCATTTTCAGAAGTAACGTAGGCAATCAGGAGTACAAGACATAGTGAAAAAAATCAGGCTATTTATTTTAGACGTCAGGCCTAAATTTAGACATCTATCTCTTTACCAAACTCCTGGCCAAAAGAGAGCTCGTGCGGAAACAAGTGCAGAAAAAATATGCCATTTTCCAAAACTTTGTGTAGCTTTTGGGCAATGTGAATCAGCTTCTTTATTCTTGGATCTTGAATCAAATTCAGTGGAAAGAAATGTGCAGTCTTATTTATTTTGTTGTTGTTACATTCTGAGTTAACTGCCTTTGAACACGCAGTCCTCAGTAAACTAACGTTCCATGCCAAGGTTAAGAATAATGGTAAAAAAATGAAAATCACTGGAGTCCTTACAGGACAAGGAAACATCGTATCTCATGTTATCTAAATAAAAATGCCTTATATGTACTGAAATATGTAACATTCAAAGCTTGCCTAAGCAGCTCAACAGAATCTGTTAACGAACTGTATCACATAATGGTCCCTTTTGGGCATATGGCTCCACAGCAGCAAAGAATATGAGAACCCAGCTATCCCCTTTCAACAGGAAAATCAAAAGAAACAGAAATAAATATGATTTAAGAATCCTACAGTTACCTTTATGCACACAGTATTCCCCTTTCCTCTACTTATTATCCAGCAGAGAAATATTTCCATAGAGCCAAAAGATTTTTCTGAAAGAAAGTGGTTTTAAATTTTGAATTGTGATGAGAACCCAGTCTCCCCTGGAGTGCCTAGCATCAAAATGCATCCAGACCTTTTCAATACAGCACATACTTAGCAGTTTACCTTGTCTGATATGGCTGGTGCAGCCCCACTCTTCTGTTGACCTTGACCAAACAGCTCAGAACTTGCTGAGCCAGACCCAAAGCTTAGGCCTTTACCAGATTTATAAGGTTTAGAACTTGACAGCCCCATACCACTGCTGTTTCCTTTGCAGCTCCTTTGGTGCACAGTGAGACGATCAGGGAGGAAAGTCCGGCCACACTTTTCACAAGGCAAGAGCTGGGCTTGAGCACTCTGACATGCTGCCTCTTTTTCAGCCATAAGCCTACAGGAGCCACGAGCAAGGGCCTCAGGTCTCCTGGGCTCTGCTCTTCGGAGATGCTTTGGTAGTTGATCATTTTCAATACGCCACTTCTCTAGACATTGGGGCTCATGTATGGAAATAGACTGGGACCCAAATTCTCTGCCACAGATATAACACACTCTAAAGCCAGGTCTTCTTGGTGGGATGATTGGTCGATTCAGTGGAGTCTGAGACATGTTTGAAGAATCTGAGTGTTTTGATATTATTGCAGTGCCTGGTCGTCTTTGCTTGGGATCAGCTTCTAGATGCACTATTTCTGGCAAAATTATGGCAAGATCTGACACGCTGGATGTTGAAACCTGTTCTGAAGGCAAGATGGTAGAGATATTAGCAGGGCCCTCTCCGACACTTAGCAGAGTTTTATTGGTTTTGTTCGGATTCTTTTTCTTTACATTGTTCCCATGAAGGATAAAACATTTCAAGAATCAAATTTAAGGTCATCTTAAATGATGGCTCAGCACCATGCCAATTGCAGGCTGTCATTTTAATCCTTGATTTTTCACTGCAAAACAAATTCACCTTTGACAGAAGCCTGCCAGTAGCCTGAAAGCCACTTTAATCCCAAAAAAACCCATTAAAATATGGCTTATGTGATCTTTCAGATTCTCTAGGATGTACATAACTCCATAACAATTCGAAGGTCTCCTCATCTCCAAAAGTGAAATAGGCAGACCAAATTCCACTCTGCTATAAATCTGCGGATTTTATTAGTTTCAATGATAGATGTATAGACATATCCCCTCATGAAGTTGAACTTAAGACTTCTATGTCTAATGGTTTATATGACTGGTTTGTACAAACAAGGTTTTCACAATTTTATGGCAGGGATAGCACTATTTTGAAGTTAAATTTGATTTAAAAATGAGATGTGGATCTGTGTTTGAAATTAAAAATACAGGACTTCCTGTTTACAAGTGTCTAAGGCTGAAGCAGCTATGTAGTACCTGAATATTGCTGATGTAAAATGGGAAGTGAGAAGAGAATCAACACCTTGCAGTACAAAAGATAAATGAAAAATATTTAAGAATTTGACCTTTCATAAAACCAGTTTTACACTGAAATGTCCTTTAATCACCTTTGGAGTCTATTGCACTAGAAACAATATATGCCTCATCTCAAGAAAATACAGTACATCTTGACTGTTCAAGATGACCTAAGATTTTTAATTTGATCAGCTTTGCATATGTGATATTTAAACAAATATCTTACTGAGAATTACTTTTTATCTCCATGACCTCCTTCTTCCAAGCATTTCTGATTCAGTGTTTACCGGAAGACAACTTCATGACCACTGATATAACAAACTTGAAAATCCAGACAAGCTACTGGCATACGAAGTTGATTCTGTATAAAAGAAACAAACATCATACATGTAAAGTAAATGACTAGATACAACTGAAATTTTGAGTAACTATATTGAGTTGGACTTTAAATTCATAGTGAAATTACAGAATCAAATTAGCAGTGACGCTTGGATCATAATATGATAACATTAAGCTAGAGCAAGAGAAATTTGCTATAATCCTCAATGTAAGGTAAATCACTACCATTTCTGTTAGGATTTCCATGGATACTTAAAGGAGTTACAAGAGCTCCAAGATAAAGACTTGCCTCATATTTTGTTTAGTTGAATCCTACATAATATTTGGATACCAATGAAATTGAAAGGCCTGAATGTTCTGCTTTTGAGTTCAGAATTTATCTCTAGTCTTGAATTTAATTTTGTAATGTGAGGTTTTTGAAAATGATTTTTTTCTTCTGTTTGGCAACTACAAAAATAGACTTTTAGAAACAGAAGTAAATGTTAGCTTTTACTTGTGTTAGTACACCACAGCCTAGTTAGCTCTGGGAGTGTGGGCTAAAATCTTTCCTGAGTCACCTACCAGTAAATGAATTGAGAGCTGTGTTCCAAACAGAGGCCAAATTCTTGAGCAATAACTATTGAAGATGTGCTTTATTGATGGAAATGATGAATAAGAAAGGAAGAGACAAACAGCTTGACTTACAAGTCCCACCTGTAACTTACAAGTTCTGCTTGTAAATGTAGCAAAATGTGATGTGCCAAGGAAACACAGGCAGGGCAAAAACAGGACCGAAAATTTACAACTATGAGATACTGTTTTTACAGTTATTTTTCAGAGTTGAGGGAAGCTTCAAAAGCTTTGTCTCTCAACATTCTTAGTGTCCAGCTTAAAACTAACAAACAGGTATTTTATTAATCACTTAAATTATAATTGCTGGTGCAGTGTCTGTAAATTCACAGACATCTATAGGCCAAAAGAGAACTATTCTCTGCCCTTACCAATTTCAAAAACAGATTGTGAATCTCCAACCAGCTTTCAGTGACAATCTTGTTTTGCATCTGTGTAGTCTTAATTTGCTTTACATGTGCAAAGCACCAAAGACTAACTACAGAAGAGAAATTGGTAAGCAGAAAAAAACTGACTTGCCCAAAGCTGAAGAGGAAGATTTGAACAAGTGTTTCCTTGTATTAGTTCTATGCAGCAAACATTAAACCTATTAAAACAAATAGACTGAAAACAAATCATATAAATCCTATTTATGCTACATTAAAAACCCTTGTACCTTCATGGTGTTTAAAACTAGAGGACCTCAAAGCTTTTTACAAATATGAGTGAGTTGTACTGTACCACACAAATGTGAAATAAATACTCGGCTTAACAAATGAAAGTGACTTCTCCAAAGTCTTGTTGAACATGGTTAGACATGTCAAAAATAAATCCTTCATCTCTGATTCTTATGCCTCTGCCAAAACTACAAGACATTTCTCTCTTCTAGTGCATCCATCTGGTTTGGGACCAGCATATGACAATGACCTTTTAATGCCTAATTGTCTTCAAGAATTCAGTTGTTAGTGAGTGCCTGATCACCAGGCTTTCTGTTTCCTACAGACTTAGCATATTAACATATATGCATATTTTGCAGACAAGTTTTATTAAAGACAGACAGCTGTGTGAAAAGAATTCACAATAAATACCGATAAAATTGAGCCTTTTCTTTTTTGCAAGCTATTGTCTGAGTCATAGCTTTCCCTCTTTGTTAATTTGAGCTTGGAGAATTTTACTTACAGGTTTTCTAAGGACTTACACCTCCATGCTTGGCACCCTGGTGAAGGTGCCTTTGCCATGCCTTAGAAAAACTGTAACGAAAAAGCAAATCAAAACAGATGCACTTCAGACAGGACTCATAGGACATATTTTGATCCAGATGTTGCAGCAGACTATTTTCTTCAAGCATTTCAGTTTTGCAATTTGCAGTCTGTCCTTACATATGAACAAGTTTGTATTGAAACCCTTAAATGCTCCTTTATCACAGAGACTAGGCTTTGTGCTGGTCCTCCAAGCATCACAAAATGAAGTTTAGACTGTAAACATGTTAGGGTAGGGGTTATTGTCTTATAAGTAGACAAAATAACTAGCAGGCTAGCTTTAGACATAAGTGAGTGGGCAGTTGCATAGGCAGGTGGCTGCAAAGACAGCAAGGTCACCACTGTCTACTTTATCTATATAGAACAGCCGATTGCTGCTTATTTTGCCACCAAAGACAGGGTCAAGGTGTGACAGCCACTGCTCTGGAGCGGCAGGTCTTTCTCTGATGTAAGAGTCCCCTGCTCTTACCAAAAATTCCAAACTTTAACTCAACCCCTCCAAACTTTTGGTGGTTTCTTAACTCCCAAACTTACCTACCCAGAAACCCCACTGATCCATCTCAGGTCACTTTCTCCACTGCCACTGATCAACCTGGATCTGCCCTGAACCTCCTCACTGCTCTTTCATCATGTCACCATGGGAGACTCTTTGCTCCCACTCAACAACTGTGTCACTCTTATCCCTCCTGTCTGAAGCCACTTAACTACAACCACGTGTTGAATTTTACTACATCCAAGGGTGAAGACACAATTTTGTCATTAACCTTGCGATGACACAAACTTTGCCTACGCCACTGGGAAGCGTTTAGCTGTTTCTGTTCTCTCATTAGAGATGCTAGCTGATCACAGTGAAAAAATGGGTTATCACCAGGTTCACACGATAGTCATCCTGCTGCCTGTCCTACAAAGCTGTTTAGTTTGCTGCACTCACACTTCTGGCTTAAACATTCACGTGGTTGCATATTCCAGGGACATTTGTGACACTTGGTCATTTTACAAAATCTCCTCTGAAGCTCAGATTTGTTTGTATGCAAATTGGAAGATATGAAGACCATCAGAGCCAATCTGTGATTTGCACTGGAACAAATCTCTGTGAAAGAGTATTCTGCAGCTAGCTAGTAAAAATACAATTCTTGAGGGATATACTTCTTAGCACTTAACACCTTCTCTAAAATTCTATTACATAACCATAGTCTATTGAATAATATTGCAAAAGACAAGGTTGTAACATTCTCTCATTTCTGAAAGTATTGGATATTCATATACTGTTTGTTAAAAGGTACACAAAACTTTAGCATTGAAATTTTTATCTCAAATATCAAAAAGCTTTTTTGTCCAATACCTGCACAGTGTATAATTGTGAAACATCCAGTGGAAACCATACTAAAACAATCGAAGAAACAAAGGTTACAAGCAGTTTGGACAGTAGCAATTAATAATACACAGGCAGCTAGCTGGCTCCGGAGTGCTGCTGTCCCATTTTAAAGAAACATTTTTTGCCCCCACCAGTGAAGTCCCCTTAATGCAAAACCCTTTTCCCTTTTATTCTATGCTGTGTAGAAAATATCAGAAAAGCTATTCATACAACAACTGCAAAAGCCTTTTCCTTGTTTTAGAAGGTCTGAACTCTCTGACCTTGACTTTACAAAAGGCTGATCACTTTGCACCACAAATTGCTACTGCATAACTTTGCCAGTCCCAGCTAGGTGGCATATGTTGATGCAGTTACATGTGTGGTTCAACAGTATGTAAAATTTAAATTCATTTGCAAACTAGCAGAGAGGCTGTCTACTGCAAGGCCCTTTCAAAGACTGGGAGAATTTCCAAGGAGGGTGGCCTATCGGATGAATCCAAGTTGGGAAGTAGCCAAGCTCTTTAGGAGGATGAAGGGAATGGAGAGCCAGGGAAACATTAAAGGGTCACGAGGAGAGAGGAGATAAGGGTTATTGGAGGGTCACAGGAAGGGAGCATCAAAAAGTTCAACTACGTTTCAGGGAACTTCTGAACTTTGCAGGGCTGCACTCCTAACTACATGTCTGATTTACTCATTTACGTCAGAAAGATACTTTCTATTACCTGAGATGATTTTTAAAGCAACAGTGGACAAGAAACTGACTGCCACATGAAGAATGTTAGGTGACTAAATCTGTTACTGTTAAGAATGAATCAGTCAATAAAAGATGCTATAAACAACCTATTAACAATATAACCTATTGTTGGATTTCCAAGCTTGCTGTTGTAAATACTTCATAACAGAATTATGCTTCCTTGTGGGGATTACACCATTTGGTCTACATTTACTCCTGCCAAGTTGACTGTTATTATTTGGAAAGTTCCTATAAATTCAGTGTGAAATGGAAATGCATATGAGCTATTCAAACCTTCTTTTCTCAAGTTTAGTGATAGACACAGAAATAAGTCAGGATTGGGATGTAACATTTCTTTTAAAAATGTAAAACTTTGTTACTTTTTTCTTTTAAAAATGTTACAGGTTATTTAATAAAGTGAGAAGATAGAGTTGGTCATTGTATATAGATGTTGGGAAATATTCCTCTCCTCTGCAGTTCCACTGAGTGCAATACTTAAAAAATACCTCACGATTTGCAATGACAGGGCATTTACAAATAATGGACTCAGTTTAATTTAAAGCAACTGAAATACAATGGCTTGTTCAGCATCAGGCTGATGTTTCACTTTACCCAAAAGAGAACAGAATCAGAAGACTGCTAATAGTTCAATAATTCCCCTATCTTCTTGACTGAAGGGGGAGCATGAACTCTTGCACACTTTGTTTTTAAGTTTATCCCATCCAAAAATTGCAACAACGGCATTATTACCCAGCCTTTAGTAACAGTCTTCTCTTAGCTGCCACGTGTGATTCAACCTATAGGTTCAAGTGTCTTCCCTCAAATGGCCGTGTGTCTTCTTTCATGTCAGTGCTGGAACTTGGAAACAAAGTTGACACATACGCTTCCTATTTCCTGCGTGCAGCCCTTCCTGAAGAGTGACCCTTTCTGTTTCTCATCTCTCTTGATTCTCTCATGTAAACAATTCCTCAAAACCCATTATCAGGTCATTTTACAAGCCTGGATTCCTTGACTGAATTGAACAAAACATACTTGCACTAGCTGGGGGATTAAATTGGCTGTTTCCAACAAATCCTCAACACTACTGCTTTTGACTTAGCTAGAATTCCACATGGAGATTTCCCGACTGAAAAAAACAGAGTTTACCTTGTGGAAGAACACATCACATGAAGCCTCCTGCTGCCAGAACACAAATGTGCTTATTCAGTGGGCAAAATACAGAATTAGTTGTGAAAATCTGGGGAATCTGTTCCTATACAGCTTATGAATGCTGACTGACATAACAGCGAGTCCATTTGCAGCTGTGTCAGACTGCAAACTCCATTTTAAATATATGGCTGGGTTACTGTCTCTGTTCCCCCTTGCCTCCACAGAAAGGGACAGGATAAATCCTTGCAACAAACAAACACAGAGCTAAAAACACAGGTCATAGAGCTTTCAAGCTTATACCTCTCAAAGAAATAGCCCTTGCACATCCTTGACTCCCTGTAAAGGCAAAAGCCAATTTTCCTGTCTGGGCTTAGAAGAAAGGACCACAAGTAAGTAATATAAATAGTGGGAACACCTGCTTCCCTTACTATTTTTAAAACAGTGCTTGGTAAAGCTATGAAAGGGGTTTATAAAATGTATTTGCTTGAGATGGCAGTGGCTTACCTCCAGGAGGCTCTTTGGAGAGATCATCTATACTTGCAGAGTGCTTACAAAATCCGCAGTCTTATAACAGAGGTATGGGAATGTCTGAGCGGGTTGCTCTGCTAGGCGAATGTACGACAGGCAACAAAGACACATTAAATGAAGGCGGAACGTGTGGCTCCAAAATGGTGGCACTCAAATTCAACAACCTAGTGAGAAGTCCAGCTACAGACCTGTCTGTCGTGTTATAAATGAATAAACTAATATTAGCTTACAAAAGAGATACTGGTTAAATCAGTATATTGGATTCAAGAGTTCCTGGATATGCAAGCCCCTATTTATGCAAATACCCACTGCACTGTAAGACAGCCTTCCCTTTGTTTCCCTTCAACACTACATTTGAGCTTGTCTACTCATTCTGCCTCTTCCTCATCCAGTGCTTGAAGTCATCAGTTTTGCATCTGTAACACCACAGTTACTGCTATGGGGATCAGTTCATAAAGGTGATTCATTTAAACTGAACCAAGCTTACAAGTATTCTGAAAGAAAAGTTATTTCACTTGTAACAGCTAATTTTATTGTTGCAGAGATTAAAAATGTATCAAAGAATTTGAAATGAGAAACAATGAGCCACAATTAATTGCACTACAATAGTGGCTAGAGATCCTAGTTTCTCAATCTGGGCTGGACTACATAAAAATACAAAGGAGAACAACTCAATCTAAGAGGATGAAAAATGTATTAGGTAGAGAGAGAAAAACAGAAAAGAGAGATGAAGTGATCCGCTCAACATAATGCACCTAGTCAAGAGGAGAAGGAAATGAATATAAATTTTCTGACATACAGTTGAGCGCCCCAATACTAAATCAGTCTGGCCACAGGGTTTTCAAAGGCTGATTCCTAACTTTATAAAAGGATTTTTGTTATGTTTACATATGCAAGAGGTGTCAGAAGGGACCAAACTTGCATCTTGTTTTGAGTGCCAAAGAGCTTTGCTTCAGGCTCTGTTTCCAGATAAAAATGTTTTCTATGAGGCTTCTCATTATTGTTCAAGGGAAATCAAAT
This sequence comes from Dromaius novaehollandiae, assembly GCF_036370855.1. Taxonomy (NCBI): domain Eukaryota; kingdom Metazoa; phylum Chordata; class Aves; order Casuariiformes; family Dromaiidae; genus Dromaius; species Dromaius novaehollandiae. The sequence continues at coordinate 38,825,123 of NC_088132.1, forward strand.
GAAACTAAATAAATATCTCAAGCAGTATTTTTTCTTGTGCTAAATGTTGTTTCGAATTGCTCAATCATAAATCTTTTTAGAAATCTGTTAAGATAAAATAATCATAAATTGGACAAAAATATTAGACAATTTGCAGTATCTTACTGATGGATCTGTTTTTCACTGAAAGATAAAAGGAAAAAAACATTGTTATGTTTCCAACAATATTTTTAGCAAATTAACCACATATTAAAATCCTCACATTTTTTCAGCTTAGCACTGCACCTTCTCCAGAGCTTCTGGCTGGAGAAGTCGCCTCTGATTAGTGTTAGAGACTAATTTTCTCCTTTAGTGATGTGAAAAGAATAAACTATTATTTGATTAAACCTTAATAAAGACCACTGAGATGTAGGAAATCCACAGGTTTCTATGTCAGTTTGCTTTATCTTGTCAGAGGTGAGCAAAACCCATGTTTTTAAGCACCTCCTATCTCAAGAAACAATTTGCAAGCTCTAAACACATAAATATTGGCATGTACACCCACATCTGGCAGCTGCAAGGCCCTGTAAGCCTCTAAACTGTAACATCACAGCAGTCTGGCTTAGATATCTTATGAGTAATGCACACTCAGAAACATCCAAATACGAAGCTTGTTCCACCAGAGAATCAGTTGCACATATAGCAGTAACATCCCCCCAGTACATCTCCACCTGCAGCCTAGAGGTTGGTGGTTACACTTGCAATAAACATGGATGCAACCAGCTGAGGACAAATCAAGCATACTTGAAAATAAAATATACCAGGTTAAAAACTCACTGTTTCCAGATGAACACAAACAGGCTAAACAGACTGGGAATTTTCTAATAAGTGTTTTTCCCACTAGTAGGTGTTTATTTGTCAAAACTAAAACTTTCTTCAAAAATGTACCTGCATCAATTACAAGAGAGTAAGAGAGAAAACATAAATATGTGTGTGTGCAAAGGCTCATTAGAAAGCATGTGAGGCAAAATTTATAGCTCTGAGATATTTTTTATGATGAACTTCTTAAGGTGTTTATAATGGGACAACCAACCTAGTTAAAGGTTCTTGTAATCTTCCTCTGACCTACTTTAACTGCCTATGTCTGTCTTTGGATCTGAGTCACTTCCTATCTAAAACTTTACAGGCCAAACCAAAATTCACTAAAGCCAGTAGAAGTCACTGTATATCTGGCTTTTGAGGCAACCGCACATATAATTAGACAGTACACTTGAGTTCATGATGGTATTGCCAGAGAAAGCTGGAGACTGGTGTTAGTGAATCAGCAGTGCTCTCCCTTACTTTGACCTCCTTTGCCCAAGTGTAAGAAAGAATTCCTTTGATTTGAAAGAAAATTTAACTCTATCTGAGGGAATTATAACTATCACTAGTTAAGATATAGATAAAACATTAAACATTTTCATGTTAAAGAAAGTGTAATTTTTCATTAATTTCAACATTCTAGACGAGCTCCAGTAATGCTGTTCTCTTCAATTTTCGTTTATGTTCTAGAAACAATGTTCTTGCTTTGCATAAGTAAAGATAAATGCCAGTTTTTCTTTTTCTGTTTCTGTGTGTATGATGGAGTAAAGAAAGCTGTTTATCTGAGCTCAGCTGCCTCCTGAATTCCCAAGTTTCTAGGAAACACGCAGTGTCTCTCTGAAAGATGCCATGTATTTATCCTTGCACCTATTTACAAACAGTTCTTTACAGAAGGTACATTTTACTTAGCAATACATCGTAACTTTTCAGAACGAAGATTACCTTGTTTTTACTCAGATGCAATTATTTGATGTACTTGTCTCATTTTATAAAAAAATAATGTTCCCCTTCCTGAAAATGCCTATCTAGTCTTGTGCAAAAATGAGAGGAGAGGAATATATCAGCTCAGAGAGATTCCCAAGTTGGGTGACACTTAGGATATCAAGCAACACATTCTTAATGTCAATCACTCCAGTAGATCTGCGATATTTATCACTATATGAGTTGTAGAGAGCATACCAGATATCTATAAAGTGATAAATGGATAGGACATGTTTACACTGTCTGCAGCGCAGGAGCGTGAGAGTAAGCTCAAGCTCCCTAGCTCAAGTGTCTCTGTTCAACTCTTCCATTTCTGGGACTGGTGTGTGCAGAATCAGACTGGGAATGTCTGTGATTTGAGGGTAAATGTGCTTGCACAGTGGGCAATTGGGACAATAATTTCAGGAAAGGAGAGTGATCATTTACAGAAAAAAAGCAGACGGATAAATAAATGTATAATCAGATAGCAATCTGTTTGATTCAAGATATACAGGACAGGCACCTCAGCTCATATAAACTATCACAAGATAGTGAAAATCAACAGAACAATAACAATTTACACCTGCTGAGAGGCTGACACTAATGGGTTAGAGTGATTCAGTAAAAAATTACACTTTTCTCAATATCTGAATTATCACAGTTACATTACATAGGATAAAAATAATCAGAAGGGATAAATGTTCTCTTACAGTGTGAATCAACTCTAATCATTTTGTAATAGAAAGAAACTGCACTTGCTGACAGATGATTACATAAATAAGATTTTTTGTACCTTTGGTATGAACAGGATATTCAGCTAGATAACCTTACCTACCATGGCAATTCCTAAGCTCAGTAAGATAAAGCAGTTATTAAAAATAATAGGAAAATGAAACAATAATGAGCAGAAAGCAAAGATGAATAGAGAAGTGACAGTGAGAATCCAGACAAGTACAAGAAATTGTCCAAACTGGAAAATGGCTAAAACAACAAAAATAAGGACATCCTATTTCTTTTGTGAAATGTTGGTTATTCCTAACAAGAAATCATTAAATACTCATTTTCATATCTTGCATGAACAATACGGCACATCCTAATACCTTGCAGAACATTCATATTAAAGTGACAACAAAGGAAAATGGCCACCTGCTTAATCTCTATTACAAAAGCAGTGCTCCTAGAAGAATATCAGAATATTTATCAGATCCAGTGTGCAGTCTGAGGGAAATACAGCACAAGGCTGAAGAGAACCTTTATTTATAAAGGGTCTTGTTGGCAATGAATCTTAAAATCAACATTCTTTTACATTATTGTTTTTCTCCTCCAGATTAGATGGCCAGTATTTTTTAGCCAGTGTGAGAGGCCACGGCTGATAAACTTCATCAAATCTTAACTAGTACCATTGCGCTGTGGTGATTCAATAATTTGTTACATTTAACAGCGGTCTTTTCCCAATTTACATTTGCAACTGTTATTCATGTACCTGTTTACACTGTCTTGTTTCCTGTTTTATAATTCTTTAGATACCAGGATCTTATCAAATTCCATAAAACCATGGAAAAATATATGGAGCAGAAGCCTGAAAGACCTACAGAAGTTGTGGGTTAAATGGAGAAACACGTTAAAAATGTGTGTCTGGGCTCTTTACTGTGAAACTGTAATTTCATCTGGTTAGAAACTAATGCTTGGTATTGTATATCAGTGTCCTTGGAAATCAAGTAAATGGAAAAATGAATTTAAATAAAAAATAATAATGAAGTCAATTACATTAAACTATAATTTGCACAATCATTTCACTGAGTATCTTGAGATGCAATGCTGCTGTATACATCGGCTTCAAGCTAAACCACTTGGATATTAAAGTTTTCTGTTTCACTTGTGCTTTCCAAGCAAGAAGTTTCTGCTTTTTATAGTAAACCTTCTTATTGCACTTGAGCATCATATATTTCTCAGGTAGAACTGAATGAGGTCCTTTCTGTGACATGGGGTAATCAGAATTATGTGCCAGGTAGGATTATCTTCTCCAGAGAGTATGATTTCTAGCTTTCAGTATCCAAAATGGTTGCCCATTATGATTCCAATTGTATTTTTCTGCCTCTTAAAACACTCACATAAATGAAGTCTGTCAAGAAAAGGTATGTGGAATTAGGAAATTAGAACATCTAACCTGGTATATAACATTACTCACGCTCCATTTTTGCCATGCAGATCTCTGCAGAGAGGAATTCCAGAAAATAAATACATCGACCTTTCCATAAGCACTCTTACGTGCTAGCTGATCTGAGGGAGAAAGTAACTCAAATCTTCACTCATTGTCCTTTCTGCTCATTTATAATTGGGCCCATGAGATCTGCAGGAATCCTGTCTTTTGCTACTCAGGTGTCAGGTACTGATGTAGTGGGAAGAATATAGGATTAAGAGGAGTTAATTATTTAATCTTTGCATTATCTTGGTTCAGGAGTGTTATCAGTATTATCAGTTGAGTTTCAAAAGGAAATCAAGGTTCAGATAGATTATGAGATTTACCCAAGAGCACACCACTAAAACTAGAATTTGAACTCACGTGCTGCCCATTGCCCGTGCCCATTCACTGGGCAGTAGTTTCTTTGATTCTGGCCTGAAGAAAAATCACAATGCCTCTTTAACCCATCAATTTTTTCTATCTTTCCACCCTAGAGTTTCATAGAATAATTTGGATTCAATGCTCAGAGATGGAGAAAGCGCAAGCACATCATTATTTCCTAAATAGTGCTTCAAAGTACAGATGAAAACCCTACTTTTCTCCAGATCTTGGCTTTTCCGATGTTGTGTTTTGAGTTGGCTTGCCCTTTATAAAAAAGTCAAAGAGCAAAGTTAGGCAAACATACATGGAACAGATTTCCCCCCCATCCTAGGGGTAGGAGCTTTTTTGGTCTTACCTTTTTAACCAGCGCTTAATCCCCGCAGGCTAAGCCCTGGGCACGGCAGTGGTGGCTGAGCGGAGGCACCGGAGCGGTGGGTCCCTGCCAGCCTGGGGAGAGCGAGCGTTTTCCGGTGCCATGGCAATGGACCATGGCCTTTAGAGCCCCAGCGTTGCCCAGCAACCTGTCAACAAATGCAAATTTTGCAGGCTCCTCGGGCACTGATTGGCCAGCTGCATTGTTGGGTAACAGAAAGGGGGGAGGAGCTGTGGTCAGGCTCGGCCAATAAGAAGGGGCATCAGGGAGGCTCCCACGAGCCCTGTCCCTGGGGGCAGCGGGAAGAGGAAGGAGCGGTGGGCAGGGCGCTTGGCTGCCTCCCAGCCCGAGGGGGGCTGCTGGGCTCCCCCTGGCCAAGACACTGGGCCTCGGGGCTCTCCCCCTGCCAGCGGGGGCCCTACGTGTCCTTAAAACCAATGGCTTGCCTTCATGTCCCAGCTTTGGAGAAAATGTACCTTTTCTGCCACACAAACAGCAAACGTAAAAATGAACGGTCGATTTGGTCAACTTCACACCTGGAGACGAGAACCGTTGAGCTGGAAGAGTCCCCAGCGGCGGGACTGCATCCGTGACTAGGGAGGGACTTCTCCTCCCGACCAGAGGCAAAGGGACGGGAGTCTTGCTGGAAAGCCCAGCCAACAGTGACGGCTAAGGGCACGACGAACCCTAATGCCACCTCCTACATAAGCACTGTTCTGATCCAAATGTTTACATTTTGGGCCAAACTATTTCAATGTTTGAAATTTCCCCAAATTTAACTTTTACAACCTTGATATTTTCCATGGAAAATAATGCTACAAAAATAATAACAAATAATAAATAACTGCTACAAGAAACTACCCCAGGCTCTAATATTTGCACATTAAGTGTTTTCCAGGCAGTGAGGAGTACAAATCCATAGTGCTTCTTTCATTTTATCCCTTTCTACACACACAAAAAAATCAGTCCTCAGTTACCGAAAACCTGCAAATGCATAAGAAGCACAATCTGCTTTGAGTCTTGGCAGGAACAATGTCTGCCAAGCAACAAAGATTTACTGCAAACAAACTCTAGTATCAGTTTTGTACTGAAGTTGTTGGTGCGGAAATTCGTGACCTACGTTTTAGTTGGTAAACATTAATTTGCTAAGCGGTATTCTACTGCACATTGACAACGATGGTCAGCAATTGATAGTCTGTTACCAGCACCATTTACAGTACACGCCTCTCCCTAGTTGACTGAGTTTAAGTTTTGAAATGCTTAACTGCTGAAGGTGTGATACTCCAGCTGCTCACAAGAAGACACCATGGAAATGTCAGGGCATGTTAAACACTTGAGGAAGCCTTGAATTTCCAAGGCTGACGTACAAAGACACTCTGATATTCTGAATGGCCATCAATCAATGGTAATTGATTTTTTAAGTGATCATTAATAATTACCTAATTTAATACATTGCTAATTACTTAACATATTTATGTCATAACGTATCATTATATAAATGGTGCAAAATTTAGATCAGAACCAATTTTAGTTATGGAGCTATACGCATCAGAAAAATGATAACTGTTTTAGAAGAGAATACTAGAGTTATAGAGTCAAAAGGCAGGAAATACTAAGATTAAGGTTGTTCTTTGCTTCATAGATCTAAGAGAAAAAACATAATCAGAAATGAAAATACGATTTCATCTTGCAAACACTTACATACAAGCTTAAATTCACTTATGTATCTTAGGAAAAGATAAAAATATTTTTCCCTTGTAAGATTTTAGGTTGGAACCCGTATCAGTGGTAGACAGATAAGAATGTTGTTTCTACTTCAGCTGTCTCAGACATTCAATGTCCCAACATTTCAAATGTCTGGAAATAGCATGGGGATTATTCATAACACAAGATTATTAGGAAAAGGAAAAAAAAATCAGGTTCTTCCTGTAAAAAACAGAATTACCTTTAGATCATTAGAAATGATGAAGAAAATAAATATTACTTCAAATCCAATTTAAAAACCAAAACTAAATCCTAAACAAAAATATTTCACATCAAGGTGATGGAATGTATTTTATATTACAAGAAAAGTCATTAACAGAATAATCTTTGAATAAGTTAATATGAATATAAAATATGGCATATTTTTAAATAAATCTATTCACACCAATAACATATTAGAAATGGGTGACAGCATTCCAGCTAAATTTCAGGCTGACGTTTTATACATGTATGTTTGTGTGTAAATTTAGATGTTTGGATACTTGAAGAACAAAAATGGACAACCTTGAAAAAAGTTTATTTTACTACATATATCATGCATGTGGTATTCAAGTATCTGAACTGCACAAATCAGTGCTGCACCAATATGACTATACTGCTTTTATACATTAGCTTTTATATTAGCGTGATATAGCCTACTGCTACAGCTGCATTGTTCACTTCTCTGTGCCACTTTAAATTGGACAGTACCAGTTTGCCTTTAATCTCTTTTGGCTTGTATCTTCTTATTACTCCATCATTAAACCTTGCTGTCTAGATAAAATATAAACAAAGCACACAGGAATTATTTTTACTTGAGGAAGAACAAGAAAAAGGTCAGAGACCAATTGATTTCCACTGTACGTCTTCTTTAAAGGCAGACTAAATCATGTAAGGAGCAAAAAGCTCCTAGAACAGGCTTTATTATATGAAGTAATTTAAATTTCATGTACATATGTAGTTGCTGAGAATTTATACAGGGAAGAATATAGTGTCTTCATTATTTTATTTTTCCTTATTACTTAATCAATAATAATGGCCTTAACATCTTCCAAACAGGGCATCCTGGGACGTCGGGAAAGGTCATAAAAGAGAAATGACAAAATATATGAAATAATATTACCATCATTGACTTATTCTATTTTTACAGAAACTTATCCTAGGATACCCATGTATTTAAGAATTCCTCAAAGGTCTGAGACAAACATCAGTAGAATACTTATATTTAAGCAGGACAGGAACAGTCATAATAAACTTACTTAGTAAACATTTTTATAACCATCAGGCCTGCTAATAACTCTTTTGCTTCGGTTGCCCTACTTTGTATCTTGCAAAACTCTGGGTGGGATCCTATCTGAAGGTCAACTTGGAAGAGGCAGAGGAACAATAAACAAACTAAGAATATGAAAAATGCCTTAAAAAGCAGCTGAGATGGGGTGAAGGTAAGAGGTCATCAGTTCCTAGGACTTCGTTATTTTTACTGCTTACTGTAGCTCATTTGTTCATGGAGAGAAAAATAAATGAGGGAAGTCCATTTCATTATACATCATTCTTACTTTGCAGCTTGCTTTTCCAAAAGTTCACAAGCATTTGCAATATGGCTTCCCCATTACTGATGTTTCTTTTCTGTTTTGTGCTGCACATAATGTCAGACTCAACGTAAGATTTTCTTAATTACAACATGCTTTGATAATTGAAGATTTAAAAACTTGACTCTTCAGGCCATAAAATCAACGTATGTTTAATATGATTCAGCTGCTATGAAGCAATTAATTGGAGGATTAATATATTTATTTTTTGACATCGCCTTGGTAGGTAATGTCCTTTTACTCTACAGATTACTATGCAGACATTCCAAAAAAGCATAACTTCAAAACATCTAAAAGGATATCAGGAACTGAATTATCCTCTGCTGGAAATGAAGAACTTTTATTTCCTGAGAAAGAGAAAGGTTACACTGAGGCTGAATAAACCTTGAGCCATTTTTTCATTACCATTTCTAATGGGCAGCAAGAAGACAGAAAAGATTATGTTGCAGCTAAAAACACAGTTCAAACATGTACAACCAGATTTCCCTTTGAAGCTGGAAGTCTTCCCAGGGAGATGGATATGGCTGCAGCTGAAGCAACAATAATTCTTCACACAGTGAAATACTACCACACATTCCAAGGCCGGAATATTAGCAAATTACACAGTGTTAGTGACATTTCAGTGTTGTGATCACCTGAAAATACCTACTGATTCTTTTCCCCAAAACATTTAAAACTCACAGTTATGCTCCTACAGCATCTTCAACAGCTTCGCACACTGTAATGATATCACTTGTCAGTAACACAAATTAGAAGGAGAAATGTGAAATCTTTTGAACTAGTACCATTAACAAGAGAAGTTCTGAGACTGAGTTTTGAGACTCCAAAAAGTAATAAAGGGAAGGAAAGAATTCTAGTGTTTGGCTAGAAAAGAACAGACATAGTATTTAGAAGAAGCAACAGAAGAATAAATCACGGCATGAAGACTGTGAGATGATGAACTTTCTGGAAAAAGACTTTCATGAAGAAGAATTTTAATTAAACCATAGAACTTCCCTGTCTTGGCAAACAAAGGTAAAATCATTAGTTATGAGAGACATTCATACACAAATGTTTCCTGTGAATGTGTGTCCATACTCCAGCCATTAGTCATATAATGCTCAGTCCACCACAACGAGACAATTTATATTGCCCTGGATACTACTCTGAGTTTATGCTCCCTCTCCTGGACTGTTGTTGCAATACAGGGTAACCAAATTTATTGGCCTGCTTTCCCAGAAGGCAGCTTGAGAGTCATCACTCCTCACACACTAGAGCTCTCTGCTGTCAATTTCCTTACACGGACTGCCAAGAACATCAGATGAATTGAATTTGCAGAAATCAGAACTCCTTGGCCTCCAGTTCGGGGCAGTCCAATGTTCCTCTATATAGACTATACATTTCTTCCAACTCCCTCGGAGTGGCTGACTCACTGCAGCCTCACACAGTCTGCCGTTTCACTCGCTCGCTCACTTTCATAGCATCCCACATACGCAGCCACCGTTGCCAAAAGCTGTCCCAAGAGCTGGAATCACCTTGGCCCCAGGGCAGCCTACTCAACCCTGCTATCTTATTGCCACTCAATTAAGAAAACTACAAAGGAGCTCTCTAAGACCCTGTGGCCCTAGCCTCCTAGTATGAGTACATAGACGCAAACTGGAACACTAATAGGTCAACTTAGGGACAAAACTGCCTCAAATTCATCATCACTGCAGCTCCACTGCAGGAGGGCCTAACTACACGTAGTATACTTCAGAATGAGGCAATTTCCTTGAGAACAGATGTTCGCCCTTCTAATGACTCATATTACCACACTGTCTCGACAGAGCCTGTTCTTTTTGCACATCCTTTATATCTTACACATACTCATCACATCATAAGCATCCTTCATATGGAGAAAATAATAGGTCACAAAGGACTCCAATACAGCAGAAAAGACATAACGAAAAAAAAAAAGATAGAGGTTGAAGCTGTATAAATTGGAGTTAAATATAAAAGCAACAGATTTGAAACAGTAAGGTACAAACTACCAGAGGACAAACTATTAATTGATACATTGAATTCTTCATCTCTTGCAGTCTTCGAATCAAGTCCACCTGATATTGGGAAAGATATGCTTTAGGCCTGCTGCAAAACCAGCTGGATGAAATACTACAGTCCATGTTACACAGTAGGTCAAACTAACGATCTGTTGATCCCTCCTGGCTCTAAAATCTATGAGTCATGTAATTCCTCCTAAGTGGCCCTCACAGGGATTTAAGCCTCAGTGTCTTTAAACCTCTACCCTCTCTATTTGCAGTTACAAATGAAAGATTTTTGGTATTTTGCCCCACCAGCCTACCATTTCCAATTTTTTCACAGCATCCCCAAAAATGGGTTTTGAAGTAGAACAGCTACAAGTTCCCTATACTTAGTCTTTTTCCATCCATTAACTGCATTGGAAAGTAAATGAGCCAGGAATAATGTCAGCTAAAAGGACAGATTTTCAATTCTTCCTTAAAAATCACACTTAGGCAAGATCCAGAATTTTATTAAAGCCAAAAAAGATGAGAAAGGCACTTTGACCAGTTTTTCTCCCATACTAAGCCATACTAAGCCAAGATGTCACTCAAACAACAGCTGTGTATTTTAAATGTGATGTGGGATCTAAAATCTCTCTGCACTCAACCAAGGAGTGAAGAAAGTCAGAGATTCTTCAGTCTGTGGATGGGTCTGAAAACGCTTGAAGGTCCCCAATATGTAGTCTGTCAAGGGATCAGAATAAACATATGCCAAACATGTGAAACATCCACCAAGGCCTTTCCTGAGAACGTCGAAGCACATTCTGAAAGAGACCAATCAAAGCCTTTGTCTGAGACGCACAGAGTTTCATAGTGTAAGATTTATGATGCAGCCACTTTGCAAGACCAGCAGTCCCCTTGCATTAATAAAAGCTTAACTCACTGTCTCCTTTTTTTTTTGATCTCCTTCTCTTTCCTCTTCCACTTCTAAGTCTTCCCTCTGTCTCTTAGTTTTTCTACACCACTTTCCATTTAAACTCTTTATATCCTCGTAACACTCGACTTCTCTAATGCTGTTTTCTTCTCCTATGGCACATTGCTATCTTGTAAAAGGAACTAGCTTCCAGTACTAACTTTCTTCTTCAACTTCTTTTCTTCCTCCCTTAGTTTCCTTTTCTTTCCCTCTCCTGTCAGTTTTCAGCTTTTTGACCTCTGTCTTCATTGCGCAGTCATACCTGTTGGTCATATTCTGTCATAAAAACATAAATAACTTCATCCTCCCTGCTCAGTCACACATCTACTTCAGTCATATGTTCACTGTTCCCAAACACCACACTACCCATCCATCTTTGTCAAGGAAACTATGCTTCTAACTGCCTATTCATTTACTGTTCTAAATCGCTCAGTAACTTTTAACTGGAAACACCCTGTTCAACTCCCAATTCACTCATGCTCCTGTGACAAAAAACACTTCCAGGTCTTCTTCAGCATTTCTGCTACTTCCTCCTAAGCTTCTTCTCTCACAGTTTGCACTCCATTCCTTTTTATGGCATGGTTATCTGACATGATAACAACTTTCTCTGTGGAATCTGACCCACTTATCACTTTTTGAGCTTCTCAGCTTCTTTCTTTTCAGGGTATCAAAGGTTCATTCCTTGGCAACCCCACAATCATCTTCTAGATTTCTCTCAGCCCTATTAGATATCACTAAGGCCCACAGCTTCTCTAGGATTTTCCATCCTTCTCATGACTTTATACTCACTTTCTGCTGCTGCTGCTGGAGCTAGAAAAGCAAAGGAGTTGAAGACATAACATGGGAGTCATTTCTGGAGCCATCTCCTGGTTGTCATCCTGCCTGCCTGTTGAGAAGAAAGAGCAGCAGCTGCACCACTTTGTTATAGCCTAAACAGAAGTGGGGAACAGGACAGACCTGGCTGGGAGGGGAGCTGCAAAGAGACAGGGTAGGTGCTGGAGAACAAGGTTTCAGGGAAGGTAGGTGCCAAGAAGATGCTACAAATGAAACTAGACGGAGAGGAAGAAACATGGCCGCAGAAGGCTTTTGAAAATCGAAGACCAGGATGAAATCAGAGGGCACATCCCTTTCCTGCAGGGGATGGAGGCTCACAGAACAAAGAGCCCCATTAATCTTCAAGTCATACATGGATTTAAAGCCATAATAATGGAGGACATTGAAGGTTAATCTTCTACCCCTTTTCTCCTCCAAAGCTGATTCACACATATTGACCCCTCTCAGTACCTGCATAATGTATTTTCCCTTCTTATATCCTTATCAGCCCTCTGTCTGCGTATTAATCTAGGCAGCTTACTTCACATTCCCTAAGCTCAGAGGATTTCCTCAGTCCTTCCAAGTCCTGTATGATGCAAGCATGCCAGACAAACATTTAGCCCTTGAATGTACTTAAGCGGCCTCTTGTTTTCCCCTTGTATGGCTCTGAAGGGTTATGAAAATAAGAGGCCAAACAAATTCATGCCAGCAGTAATTCCAGCCCCACCCTGCAGAATGGGCAGACATCATACGGCCTCAAGAACAGCCAAATTTCATGATTACATTCAAATAAATGTGGATGGTTGAGGAGCCTGCTCTGTTTCCCCCAGTTTTTCTCTCTCCTAATGTTCCTTCACTACAGGGGGCTATCAGCACCTTTGCTGACTTGACTGTGGCACGACAAGAGAAGTCTTTGCTCTGTAGGAACAAAAAGTTCCTATAAAAACATCAAAATACCCACATAACAAAGCAGCATTAGTAAACAGGCTTTCAGTCAGCACAGCAATGCTCAATGATTTCAGGAGTTAAAAAAAGGCAGGGAAGAGGTGGGAAGAACCAACTGTTTTTCCAAATATTTAATGTTTGGGTTTTGCCAAGAGCTGCAGGAGGAAGATACAAACAGTAATATTAATAACAAAAAGTAAAGGATTTAAACAGTATTTCATTTTATTTTGCTGGGGGTTGGGGCTTTTTGTTTGTTTGTTTGTTTGTTTTTCTGGTCTTGGCTGCATGTACCTGTAGAACTAGCTAAACAGTCTGGGCAGAGTTGTCTCTGCATTTCCTTGTAGATTTTCTCCTCCTTTATTATACAACAGACTTCCATACTCTTCTCCCCTCTGTATGTGAACAGTACTTTTGGATATTACCTGAATTATACAGGAACTTCCATGAGCCATTGGAAAATAAGTGGAATTTTTGGTACCCGCTTTGGAAAGGAAAAGGGAGATAAATGAAGCCTTTTTCTTATATGACATACATTCAAGAAAAATACAAACCTATGCTCAATTCTATTGTTTTCTCAGAACCAGGAATATAAGTTGTTTGCTCAGCCATTCCACTTTAGCTGTTCACTGTGCGCTGTGATTTGGATGAACAACGCTGTCAATACAGATTAAATAGAACATGTGAGATTACTTTTAAAGAACATCACATGGTCAAGTACCTTACAAAGCTTTTATTCTATATATTTTGGAAACCCAGCTAGAAAGCTTGCAAATCATACCTTCCTAGTTTGTTTCCTTTTTCACAGCAAATACTGCATTTATTTGTCTTGTTTTATTGTGTTACTAAAGAAATTCATTGTAACCATTACTATTACTTCACTTTGAAGTTGGTTGCATTATAAAGAACATAACATTAACAACAACCTTGTAATAGGTAGCTGACAACTGTAAAAACACAATTCGTTTTAACTTTCAACTTAAACATTCATAGAGGTGAGAATGGGGCTGATGTTTGTATTAGACTGTAATCTTTTATACTTTTAAGTACAATACCATCATCAAAAGTAACAAATCTATTAATAAATTGCTGTTCCTTGCTAAAGGCAGTGTACAAATTTGGCATCTGAGTATACAGTCAATGCTAGATTGCTTTTATTTTCTTTTTATGTCTGTTTTTTCTTACCTTCTCCCATCATTCTCTCTGCTACTTCTCTTTGAGCATGGATTGGCAGTGATGGACTCTTGCAGTTTTGCCTGCAAGATGCTTGAGGAGGTGGTAAAAGGTGAAAAGAGAATAATGACAAAGTTCCATGGACAATACAGTGCTGTTTGACTCCCATATCCACTATGCGGGTGGCAAGCCAGCAAGCATCAGAAAACCAAGTGGCACGATTATAACACATTTTCCATACATTTTCTCACTTAACTATCTGTGAGTAGCAGATCTCTACAGCTGATTAACCATGCTACAGAAGAAGAGAGAGTACAACTGGCTCTGCAAGAAGCTATCCAGGCTCCTTGAGTTATTATCTTGGGGCAGAATTCAGCTGTAGCACAGCAGCTTTTACACAGAATATAGCCTAGGCTTGGACTGGGATTAGCTCAGTGGAGAGCCAGACCTGTTGTCTCCACACCATGCTCTCTGAACCAGTACTGTGAAACCCCCTGAAGACACATTCAAGGGGCTCTTCTTTGTCAGCAGGAGACCAGCAGATTTTATGCACTTGTGTTTGTGCCATATCAAATATGACCTGGCTGCTACTATGCTGCAGAGTGCTCCAGATTCCCAGAAAGCTTACTAGCTCTATTGCAATGTGGTGCACTCAGAGAGCCAGTTCGGGTTGGGCGCTGTGTCTGAATGAGTAAGTCCTCCTCTAGTTTGCAGCATCAGGAGTGTGCAGTGCAGAGAGACTCCTAGGTCTGGCCAGGCTTATGAGAACTGGTTCCGTGACTGCTCCCAGTACCTGCATCATCTGTGTTTTTCTACTATTGGGAAAATATTTCTTTCCTTCCCTCAGATAATGGAGAATTGACTGTAATTATTTTTGGCTGGTGTACTGCTCTTAAGAGCTATCTTATGCCAGTGTAGAGGTTCCTTTGGTCTGGAGAAATGACGTTTTTGAAGGTCAGACTAAGAGATGAGAAATCCCAAGTAAAATCTTTTCAGCGTGACACATGGCAGGCGGTTGAACCAATGTTACCTACTTGTCACAACAATGTTTTAACCACTAGGACAGACCACGTTCTAAGGAAGGACCTCTGTCTATTCACACTCATCCACTTTGCTCAAAATATAGTAACTGCTACTGAGACAGAAGGACTTTCTAACCTGGTGATTAGGACAACAGGCTTCTGCAGCAAAACAGTGTCGGACTGAGGGGTTGCGAGCACATCTATTTCAATATGTTCTAGCCCAGTGAGCAGGGAACCCATTTCCTTCAGTGTTCAAACCATGGCTCCCATAACCTGACAGAGGCATCAAATCTGCATCCTCCATATCACCGAGTGCTCTGGACACTTTGCTAATGATTAAAAGCACTGCCACCGCCATCTGCTTTTCTTAGAAGTATCTGAAACGCCTTACATGATTTCTTTTTTGGCAGGGAAGTTTATGTGCCTGTGAAAAAAGACAAAAACAAAGAAACAAACGAAATCACTACATGTGGTATGATCTGAACGATACATATTTTTTTACTTCTTTTGTTCAACAGAAAGTAAAAACATCTACTATTCACAATATATTTGATGTTTAAATGGCATGTGACCTTCTCCCAGCAGCCCTCATCTTTTTTGAATATCTGAGAACTATTAACAGATGGACTGCTTGGTATTTCTCACATGACTATCCATACCACTCTTTTCTTAAGCTTACATATTATGACTTTGTCAATTGTTGCTACCACTGCAAATGACTCTGTTTGTTTTATATGCCACAATGAAGAGGCAAATGAACTACTTTAGTTCATTTTTGTGGATAAAGGCAAAAAAAAATTACCTTTTCAAAGTCTTACCACTGGACTCTAGCTAGGTGTTCTGGAGCAGCACAATTTAAAAAGAGTATCACAAAACGTAAAAATCTGTACACTGTGATAACATAAGAAGGCCCTACAGAAACTGAAATGCCAGACTAGAGAGCTGGAATTTGCATGCACTGCTCCAGGGGAAGGGAGGAAGGGGAAGAACAGCACACAGTCTTACTCTAGAAGGAAAACCTGACTGTGACTCAGAGAGGGGAGAATTTTTCCAAGAACAGTTCATCCTAGTGAAACTATGCTACACAGGTAATGTTGCCAAGGTCATTGACATCTCGGCTCATCTGCTCCTTAAAGGGAAATTAGCAAGTTAAAAATTGTGGACCATATCGTCCATGGGGCAAACCGCTGCAGCTCCAGTGAGGTTACTGGAGAAACTTAACGGCACCAAGGGGTTGGCCTTACAAGTCCTTTTCTTGTGTTACTAACAAAATATTTGAGTTTTACATTATTTCCAGTTTCATAATCTTTTCACAGTTGATTTCTGAAATTCAGGTTGTTTCCCAGTCTGGCTTTCATATAGGCAAGGCCATAGTTACATATGTGCAAATAGAGTAGGAATATATATACAAAAAATTTTTGCTCAAAACTAAAAACAATATAATAAAGTGTTGTACTAGTGTTAAAAGCAACACTGGACCATAACTTCCTTCCACTTGCTATCTCCCATCTCCTTCCATTCACAACCAACTCTTGTCAACTGACTACGTTTTTTCTCCTTTTGTGTACCCCCTGAGTTACAGGCCTAAAGTTAAAAGCTAACACTGTTTAACTGTTGATTCCAAGATGCAGTCACCCAGAACAAACTGCACAAAAACATCTTCACTGTTTTTAAAAAAGCCAACTCCTGCCTTAAAGCGAGCATTTGAAAATAACTTCTTAGCCTAGTCAGTGCCATTTCTGCAGTCTCAATATGATGGCTTTCGCTCTCCTCTCTAGTTTAAAAATCATGGGATTTAACTGTTACATAATATAAGTGTTGGGCTCTCCTTATTTGCCTTCTGACTGGAAAAGTGCTCCTTGCTGGGCAATATGGGGAGGTAGAAATGTAGCCCAAGATTCTAAATTCCAAATTCTACCAAGTTCTACCAAAAAGCTGGTGTCTCATGTTCCCTATTGCTTCAGCATTTTTGCAGGCCTTCAGAGCAAGCCAACATGCAAGATTTGGTAGAAGATCCTAGGATCAAAGGTTATTTCATTTATAAATAAATGCAGAGATTCTCACAGATTCACAGAGCTGAGGTTTTAAGAAGAACGTTAGTTCTGACAATAATTCCCTGCACATATGTTTTTTCTCTAATCATATACCTAAACTATAAGCTTGACAGAGCAACTTTTCTCTATACAGTCTACTATTACCGGGGGGTACAGAGATCTATTCCTCAGCTGGAAATCCCCGAATGATAGTGATAAGATGCCATTATTCCAATATTAAATGGTTACCAGTAAGGAGTAACCTTCTGCGCAGTTGTCTGCCTGGCTACATCCATGAAACGTGGAGTCACCTTCATGCATCCAAAATTCTCTAGAAGTGTAATCCACCAATATACAGACATATACAGTATAACTACAGAGAGTTTTATTTACAAAAATGAGCAGGATTGTTAGCAGATCAAAATCTACTGTGTAAAATTGATTATACTAAATGCATTTGAGTCATTTATCCTCCAGAATGCAGAATGATAGCTCCTAGGAGAACTTTTGTGTAGACTATCACTTCAACACCTCCTTTTCATGAAGAACAGAGTCCAGTTTTCCTCACTACACACAGTCAGTCAGCCAGAAGCCACTGTCATTTTATGACTGACCTCACCATTACTTAATAAAACATTTTCCTGTTTTGGAAAACAGCTGGCTATTCAAAGTGCAAGCAGAGACCCCAGAAGTCCCTTCAAGTAGCCTTACTGTATTACTGACCTAGAAATACAGCTCAAGAGAAACGTATACTGAGGGTTTTATAACCAACATATTTATAAAACAATAACTACTCACACAGGAAACCACATATTTCAGTTTATGTTACTCTGTTTGCAAGATTTTTTGTTAAAGATAGAACAATTATTAAATCAAAGGGTTGATTATTAAGAAGGAGACATCCTTCATGATAAAACATTCTCTTTAATAAACTTACACAAAAAGCTATACAAATTACAAACTTTATCAAACAATTCTGTTTCTAGACAGCCTCTGAATATCCCTAAACACATCCAATAAATTCTTCTCTAAATTTCTTAGAAGACCATCTCCATTAAGCAGTCAATCTTTGTTGATCCCCTGAGAGATCACTTAAGGGAAATTATACTATACTTCCTTCCCTCCTTATATTGACTTGTAATAAAAGAAAAACATTTTTCCCTGCTTAATGTATTTTCCAAAATTACATCAGTATTCATCCACTTCAAACAATTTGTAACAATGGTCTTGTCCAGCTAGGTATACAAAAAGATTTTACATATATTTCGTTGAGCATTTTTACTTTTTTTGTGTGTGTGTGAAAGACCAGGGCAATGCCTCTTGCCAAAACCTATCACTGCTCAAATGAATAATTACTTATATTTGTGAACTGAGGTTAGGTGCTGTTTCTATCACAGCAGAAATCAAGAAAAAAATCCTGGTGTAATGAACTTGCAACCTGATGTGAGGACGGGGTATTAGTATGTGACACAGTCCAACTGACTTATACAGAAGCCCTAAGGTGACACGATTCTGAAATGCTAAATATCGATAGAAAAAAATGAACTGGTCATGTTGATATACCTGTCATGGTGAGAAAGATGAGAGATATATCTTAGCTTGCTGTCTTTCTCAGCAGATTAAACACAGATTGTTATCAAAGTTGATGAGCAGATTTTCTGAGTGCACAACCATTCATGAACGCAGTGACAACATAGACACCCAACCCAGTACAGCCCAAGAGAAAACTGTTTGCATCCCCAGCAGTTGAGGATAGCTTTAAATACATTCAGAAAGAAGCTTTAAGCATAGAGTTTGGGTTTTTAAAATTAAAAACATAAAATACTACAAAACAAAGCCAATACGAGCAATTCTTCTTTCTTTGATGCTCTAGCTATATTTTGTCTAAAGCTGCACTGAATTTTGACTGACTTCATTCTGTGGATAACCTAGTTCCTGAGGAGAACATGAGATAGAAGCGACAGGGAGGGCATGGGAAGAGTGCCTCTCTTTATGTATTGGTCTCAGCTGCTCAAGTTCCTGTTCCTTTGAAAGTTTGTAAAGGCAGCTGAAAATAAGCTGACACGACAGAGGACAGACTTTGTTTGACTTGTTATGTAGCCCTGAAGTCCTCATCAAACCAAATCCAGCTTTCACTTACATTGTCATGATCTCAGTTGGGTCAAATTTTTTTGTGATGTGCAATTCACTAGAGAAAAACTGAACAGAGAATGGAGCCCCTCCTGTACTGACTTTTAAACACAGCAATGAGTTGCTGCTAGAGTTATACTGACTGCAGTGTCTCACCATAGAAGCTTCATAGAGTTTGGTTTATGGAAGTTGCAATGTAAATCAGTAATTATTGGTTATACCAGGTAGCAATTAAGCCTGTGTGTTTCTTTATGTGAAGGTTTCATTTCCCCCTGGTAAAACATTTTAGACTGTGAGAAAGGCTGGTGACTGTGCAGCTAATTCACAAGTGTGCAGCTCAGGAGTTCTGGGTCTTGTTCCTGGATGATCTTCCTGTATGATCCTCATGATCATATGATCCTGTATGATCAAGGGTCATTCCTCTTCTAATGACAACTGAGACCTCTGTATGCTACCATATCACAGGAAAAAGTATACCATGATTTTCCTAGTTGTACAAAGAGCTACCTGCCATAATGCTATTTTTGCTATTTTGTTGTGCTGTGACATTAACTAATGCAAAGTGACAACCATTCATGATTGGAATGTGGTATAAAAGACATCACTTGAAGATAATGTTCAAATTCTTTTTCCAGGAAATTTCTCCACTTCTCTCTCTCACCTTCTAGAAAATATTAGGCAGACTCAGGCATATGCGAAATCTTCAAGCGTGAAGATTAAGCAGAAAGGAAATGCAAATAAAATAAAATAAATAGTGCATTTATAGCAACGTAATTGTCTAAACAAAGACCACCAGATGTGTATGTATAAGCATGTGCATGCATATACATATACAGGAGAGAGGGACAAAGAAAGAAAATGAGGGAGAGGGTGAGAGTGCAAGGAGAAGAAACAAGGGTAACTTGAGAACTTGCACATTCTTGACATTACAAAGCAATGGAAACAACCATAGATGCAATTCTTATCTATGGCAAAAGAAAACACATCTATTGATGCAGAAGCTAGGTTCATGCACTGGTCACCTGCCTGTAACTTACTCAATCAATTTGTATGTAAAAGATCCCTCCATTTCTCTGCTTAAGTGCCAAAGCTGGAAGAAACATAAAGGTAAATAAAAAGGATTAAGAGACTATTAAGAGAGTTGTACTGCATTTCAGAAGTGAAACGCAACTTATGGTGTCAGATCTTGGCTGAAAAAGGCAATCTGTTATGGATGGTGGCGGTTAAATCGTATCTGATTGAATCTGTGTTACAATGCCTCACAGAAAAATCAGCATCTGTTTGAGATTACATTTATAATAAGTATTTTAAAGAAAGGAATTCTGAAGGCAACTGCAGACTTTAAAACAAATTCTGATCTCTTGGGACTAGTAATCCTTCCTGTAATAGCCCCCTAAAATTTAATGGTCTGGGCTTTACACAAAGTATGAGCAATAAAATGCAGTGTATCGTGTGAGCAAGGAAGCATAAAAATCTGCTATTGGGAAACTTGTGGAAGTTAAAAATTATATATACAATGCAAACATGCTTTGTGGCTGCACTGAATTTGGTGAAGTAAACTGAGAGATGCTTTCACATTTAATAGCTTTTTTGAAATATGGTAACATATTCACAAGAAGCAGTTTCCAGTCATAGTCTATTTGATTCTAGGAGGAATTTATTTTTCCTAGTCTCCTCCTTTCTTGCCTTTTCAGAACTCAGTTATTTCTCAAAACAGAACTAGAGTAAAATTTACTGATAGGAGGAAATGAGAAAAAGAAGAGGATCCTTTTAGCCAACAGGCTTCAAGACTGGCACTGCCTTGAAGGAGAACCACATCTGACAGTCTCCTACTGCCTCATCATTTTGTAGTGAGTCATTTAATGAAATATGAAATAAAACCTCTCCTGTCTTTAGTACTTACTGGCACACAAAGAGAGAGGCAGTATATCAAGTACAGACTATGTCCATTCATTTCTGGAGAGCGCCTCCAGGTCAGCACTGAGGCAAACTGGCTAGGCATTGAGAGGCGGCTTGCTTTTCACGGGGTATATGAATTCTTCTGGTGGAAGAGAAGACAATTTTGGTGGCTGTCAAGCTTTTACCTTTCATAGCAGTACAGTTATGATTCTTCCGTTTTGCCAGAATGTTTATACTCAAAAGAATTACTTTCTTAAAATAATGTGACAATTCTTTAGATTGTGGATTTTTGTGCCTTCAGCTCTCACTGAAACCTTACAAAGATAATATTTATCTAAATACCTTGAATAATTAAATTGTAAAGTATTACATCTACTCAGCAACTGAATTACTGTCTGTGGTATGGAATGATAATGAGAATGTTACGTATCACTTTACACCTACTGTTTACGAGGATTGACCACTTCAGCTTTTCCTGTTTTCCTGTCTCTATATGTGTTTCCCCAGCATGCAAGGAGAGAAGTGAAACCTGTCCATACATGTATTGCATCACTGCCTGTCCCGGGATGAGGCTAAAGCCCATACTGGTAAGAGACTATAATAGTAGGGCCATCAGTTGCATGACTTTTTCTTGTAAAATTCTGGAAAGTATCAGCGGGGTAGTAGAAAACAATGGAACAGAGAACTGAAACAACAAAACAGCAGACATTACCTTATGCCCAAAAACAGATGAGCAGTTCAGAGAAAATGTTCGTATGTGATAACCACAGCTCAGCCAGGAGCACAGATTCATCCTGATGAGAAGCAGAAGGCCATCAGATTTGCAGAAGCTCCAAAAAATCTAAATGCAGTCTACAGGTATAATTAAGCTTTACATAGAGTTATACCTCTTTTTGACTGTATAAAAAGTCTTGAATGTAACGTGTTTGATAATTAAAAGTGCTCTTTTGCTAAATTATTAATTTCAATTTATTTATATAGGTGAAGAATATATGAATTCTTAATATAATTGCCACACCAGACTTGCAAAATTCTGCTTGCCCACTTATTCATGATAAATATGTTGTTTTGATAAGAAAATAAATTATGTGTAGTTATTGCATCAACCAATACGATACAAGTATAAAGGAGAATTTACACAGGTGTAGTTGTTACTTGTCCATATTATAACTTGCTTGTTATGCCACGGCTGATGTCCTATCTTTCATGATTACTTTTAGATATATTATGGCCACAGGTTATTAAAACCCTATGTTCACCTGCGTCCCACATATAACATGGTAGATTGAACAACATAGCATCTCCTAATGTGGTGGACAATGAGGTTAGTTGGCAGTGACTCAAAATAAAGTTGTCATCCAACAAGCTACTATCACCATATAGTGAAGTATTTAATAGCAGTACTTTTAACAAATCACAGAGTTTTCGTCACATATGATCTAACTGCTTCTGGAGTATATTTAAGATACTGCTTCTCACCTATTCTCTTACATTGCTTTAGATAATGTCCAGCTCTCTGTTTAGAACTGCTTCATATTTAATGATGCTTAGTTTTCCAATACATATAAAACGTTTTAAAAGAAAAACATTTGCCACTTTTCAACCCCCAGTGGCTTTTCTGACCTTAGTTAAGTAAGCCATCATTTAGAAATGAGCAAGGAGGCCAAAGTGCCAGGCAAAAATATGATGTTTTCAAACCATTATTAAAAATCTCTGACTGGATATTAATTTGGTGCTACTATTTGGAATATAAAATAAGCTGTACTTTTTTTTTAATGGAGCTAGGAGGAGAAAAGCCAGATGACACATAATCAGGTGCAGGACAAGGGCTTATAGGAGAAGAAACAGACTATATTAACAAAGGAATATATGGCAAAAGAAGAGGCATAGAATGATGATAAAAGCCAATTTAATTTACAAGCTTAATACTCAGTAGAAATAAAATAGAAAATAGATATGAAACCAAACAAAGTATTTGGGTGACGAATTCAAGTTGGTTGCACTGGGGGATATTATTGTCTTGATACAAATTAAAACTACACTCTAACCCTTAGCAGAAAAAAATTATAGTATAAACATGAAGATTTTACTAAAGGAAGGAAGAAAAGATGCCTGTCTTTCTGGCAGCTGACTTTAAAACATTATCTCTCCTTAAAAGCCATGAATGTTTGCATGGATTTGGAATGCCTGATCTGTTCTGAACGAAGGGTGTCTATAAAAAAAAATCTAATTGTATTTACTTCTAGAATATCTCCTTATTTTCAGTTGAAACAACAACAATCTTCAGTCTTGAACTTAATGGGACTACTGGTAGAGACATCCTTACAACACTTGTGCTGTAGATATTTGCTCCCTCTATCTGAGACATGGTCTAAACTTGTATTCTGAATATCTACCTAGTACAGCATAGCATATGAAGCCTGGCAACTAGTGTACGCTACCTAAAATATCAGCAATAACTCTACTTCTCTAGCCATAGGGAGAACCTAAAGTCCTATTTCCTTTCAGTGTTACCATATTATATAAAAGCCAGATTCCAGGATGTGGACATTTCCCTACCAGACCTACCAGAATGTCTGCTAAATCTGGCAGACAGATTAGTTTGGGAGCATAATGAAGTCAAAGGAAGTTATTTTAGACAAATTCTTCAGTCTAAACATTCAGTTCAAGTCTCATCCCATCACAAATTAAAGAGTTCTCTGACGCCTGGGAGGTCCCTGAGCCACTAACATTCCTTCTGGACAATTTGGGATCTGAATGGAATTATCTTCAAATAGAGCAGATTAATAAATAACACAGCTAACGGATAACTGAAGCTTCCAGAATGTCCCAGTATACTGGATTTCAGGACAACATTGTATCTGGCATGTTTCTGAAAATCTGAGGATTTGCGAGATGCAAAATCTTGCTTAAATACTTGTAGATTTTAATGTACTACTTCTAACAGATGAAGTAATTGGGGATTTGGTAAATGAAAGATATAACTTATGAATCAGATTTTGAATTAGAAAACATACAGACTTGCATTAAAAGCAGGAAAAACTGGGATGATTTTGCACTATGTCTTTAAGTGATACAACCTAGATCTTGCAGCCCACGGGGACATGGGATGTGGGCCTTTATAATCTCTTCTACTGCTCTAGTATTCTCATTTCACACAAACAGGAGACAGTAGGGCAGAGAACAACTTTCTAAATGAAATGTAATAATTCTTCTCACATTTTATACACACCTACCCACATGTGATATGTGAATACATGCTATATACATACATATATGTGCATGCGTGTGTATACATATATGTATGTATCTCCAGTTAACAGTATCTGTTTGCAGTGCAGGTGGAAACATACACCTGATAGGTATAACAGCATAGACACTACCAGAAAAAGGCTCCAGGCAATAAAAGGCTCCAACCTGATTCCCTTTAATTTACGAACGCAGGAATCGGATCCCATGTCCCCAAATAAAACTGTTTACGTAGAGTCAGACTCAGTGCCACTTCTCTTTTTGTTGTATTTTGTATCCTGTGCTATTAAAGGTGCAGCTTAAAATATTTCATTCCTCTGACCAATAAATGTGGGCCCCAGGGCTCTTAATTCAAAATCTTGTATCACATATGCCACCTGTATAATGTATGCTGCCTCTGACAGCATCCAGTACAAGATGGCTTGGGACGCACAGAAAAACAGGCTGTATCTGGAGTGATCTACCTTTGTACTACTTTCCTAATTTCCAGAAGTCAGCAAGTTAGGGCCTTCCTGAGCATAGACAGCTGCTTTCAGACCACTGGATTTAAGACACATATGGATCTATCTTCCATTAATTTTTGAATTCCTTTTTATGCCCTCTATATTATGCACTGGCAGTTAGTCCACAACATAATCACATCCTGTGAAAAAAAGTACTTCCTTTTTTCTAATGTAAACTGGGAAATTTTCCTGGTTTTTAATATAAACAAAATTGTTCCCTATTCTCCTTCTCTGCATCATTCATGATTTTTAACCTCTATCATACCTCTGCCTCCCTCAGTTTTCTCCTTTATGAACTGAAGGGTCCCATTCTAAGGTACTAACTCATCATGAGCTATTCTCAGAAGTATACAGCAGGATGAGAGGCTTCAGAAACAAGCTGGAACATGGGAAATTCTGACTTAATATAAGAAAAAAAAATCACCATGAGGGTGGTCAAACATTGAAACAGGGACCCAGAAAGACTGTGGGATCTTCGTCCTTGGAGATATTCAGAACTTGTCTGGGCATAATAACCTGTTGCAACTGCACCTGCTTTGAGCAGGAGCTTGGCCCAGATGTCCTCTATGCCATGACTGCTTTTATTGATTTATTCATCACTTATACAATGACATTTTCTGTTTCGTTCTTAAGACGTGGTAGCTTTTTGTTTTCTTTTTAGTTCCTAAGCATTATACAGGCATTTTCACAAATAAGTTGTCTTTTCTGATGGGCTCAGTGATGAGCCCATCACTGTGAGTACTGAATTTATTTTTTCCTATCAATCAGCTCCACTTTAGCCTATTCCAAACAACTCTGTATCAATAGTAAGTTTTGTTGTCTCTTTATTTGCCCCTAAATTCTAGATTATCTAATTTAAACGGCACAAGTCTCAGCATAGAGCTGTTCACTGGAGGAAGACTGAACATCCTCTTCCCCTTCATGAAGAAAACTACCTCACAAGTTTTATGAAGGAAACATGCTTCTGCCCTTTGAGAGCCCTGTCTTTAATGATCTCTTTTCTCATGACGGCTTCCTTTTGTTACAAGCATCCAGTGCAGAACCTTATCAAAAGCACTTTTTAAATTCAAGCATTGCCTGAATTGCCCTTATGTACATGAACGCACAGGTGAGTAGCAGATAAATATTACAACACGCACAGGGAGTAAATAGAGTCCACTGGTTCCGACTTGAGAGAATTCGAAACAGGGCTGGCTCTTAGCCTGGGTTTCCAGCATACTGATGAGAGAGGTAATTTGTACTAGCTGAGAAACCGTGTTCACCAGTGATACATTGGATGGGACAATGAAAAGAAAAAAATCTATCGGAGGAAAATGTAACATTCTTAGGAGATCGGATTCAGACATTTTAAACCTGAAAAATTACCAGATGAAACCAGGAGAGGGCAATGAGCACATATAATATTGCTGATAGTTAGGAAGGCCCAAGTTCCTGAATGGTATGAAATTTTCCTCTTTGGGTCAGTATTTATTTGCCACATTATCAGCCCTGAAGAAGCTGCATTTCTGAGATTAGGTATCATCACATTACATATAATACCTCTAAGGCTCTCTCAAAACAAAGCAAAGGTTTCCACATGAATCTTGCTAAAATAAAAAACAATTCAGAATTGCTGTCGAGAGTTTCCTCTTGGGCTAAATGGAAGAATGTGTTTAACTGGACAAATTCCCAGAATTAACGCCACAGAAATTTGCATTAACAAAACCGACAATCATCATTTAGAAGTGGAAAAACCATTGCAAAGATCTGTTTTAAGAAATTGCTTTCACAACAACCCTCACATGAATGCACTCTTTCTGAGTTGCTTCTTTCCCAATACATATTATTTTTAAGAAGCCTATTTAGTGCATTTTGGTCTTGTTCAGAATGTTTAACTTCTGGTGAACTCAATCTGTCCATTAACAAAATGAGGGCAGTTTTTCTTTTATTTTTTTTTTTCCAGAAAGGAAACTTGCTGCTATATGCATTGCTGTTAGGTCCGCTGTAGACATAAACAACAACAAATTGTCCTACTAGATTCAGGCATATAATTTTCTTTGTTTTCTTTAACAAGAAACTCCCTTTAAAAAGACAGGGTAACTTCTAATTTCAAAGATGCTGAAAGACAAAGAAAAAAAGAGTTGCTTTGGTTGAAACAAAAATAACCTTTTCCAAAAGCAAATGAATAAGGTACGTCATTATTCTCAGGTGTAAACAAGTGCAGGAGTTTAAACTAGAGCTTTTTATAGCTGAAGTGGAAACATGTTCCATTAAAAAAATTCTTCAGAAGCTTGAGTCCTGATTTTTTTATTTTTTGACCTTCTTTAATAATCTAGGTGGCATGTGTTTGATTCTGTTTTTGTCCTAAAGGTATTGGTTTAATATTTTATAACATAATATTTAAAGTCTGTCTGAGGAATTCAGAATACTTTTAGTATCCACAGGAGCAAACAAACACATATTGCCTGCATACCTAATAGTCTAGTGGTTTACTGTAGTGAGAAACTGCCCACCACATTTCATGGTTTAACCTCAGTGCTTAGTTTTTTTATGGGTTCAAATGAGTGAGTTTGTTTTTCTCAAGATATTACTATTTCACACTTAACATACATAGTTTGTTCACTGTTTGGAACATCTTTCTGAAATAATACATTTTAAATATTTGTATAACATATGCAAACATGATCTAACATGGCACAAATAATAATACATCCATTTTATGCCACAGAAAATTACTGAATTGTATCCTACATTCGGATACAAAAGAAAATTTATTATTTATGAAAGCATTCTTTTTCTAATAAAGGTGTTGCCACAGTGAGCAAGATAAAAATGAAGGCAAATCTATATGAGAGGTGCTCTCTGGATGCTACATGGTCAAAGGTTCGAAAGAACAGGAATGGATGTTTCAATAGTTCCATTTTGGTTTGCAGGCTTCTTGGAAGAAATGTATCTTAAGGAAAGGCTTGAGGAAATGGAGTGTGGAGGTGCATAAGACAGTCTGGAGTGCACAGGACTGGCTGGGACAGCACAGGAAGCTGATAATGAGGCAAGACTGACTGGGTTAGATGATTCAAAGTGGCAATTTGCCCTTTGTTTCTGGATTCTCTTTGCTATCTTTTAGCCTCTAAGAAAGGAGTCTTGCTAGCTTTTTGCTAGTTTTTTTCATATATAAGGTACAGTTTATCCAATACATCTTAAGCTTGGGTGAACGTTGCAAATTATGAAGTAGAACTACATAATAATAAGTCCTTCTGAGGAAGGCCTCCTCTCCTTGGAACTCTGCAATCAGCCAATTCTTCTCCATGCAACTCTGCATTCAACCAATATTAGGTTTTTTGAGCTGTCCTTCTGTCTACTTTTCAATAGAATGTGGATCTTAAATGAATAAAATAGGACAGCAATTTTTAGAAACAGCAACTATGATCATGCGTTCTGAACATAAATTCCGAGTGGTTAAGAAAATTGAACCTTTTCAAGCTCTGAAGGATTCACTCTGCTTCAAGTGTTTAGAAAGCATAAACCATGTAACAAAACAGAAGATTTAGCAATTTCTCTTACCAAACATGCTTGATGACCCCATGAGAGGAAAGGGTCAGATTGTCTTTACGTGCTTGGATATCCAAACTTCCTGGTCTAGGAAATGATGCTGGAGAGTAAGAGGTTCTCTTTGCTGTTTGTTGACACACATCAGTGTTTTTGTCAGTCCAGTAGCACTGTATTGTTTGGAAGGAAGAAAGCAAAGTTAAATAAATATGTTTTCTGCTCACCAGATGCCGTATCCAAAACCGTTCCTTTACAGCAACATGCTCCTTTCTCACAGGCAGAAAACCTGTTAAGGGTAGTCATTCAAGAGCCCGAGATAATATAAGGTTCATTTTAAAAGATGCTTCAGAACAGCACTGGCACTCTCACATCAAGCAAGCAGCCAGAAGGGAAAGGTAAAGGACCTTTCAAAGGTGAATGATCAAGGAAAATGAACAAAACTCTATTTGAATTTTTTGACTTCTCCAGTCACCACTGTTCATGCTTAAAACACCACCATTGTCTTAGAAGGGGCTTTCTTACTGCAGGTGCTGTCTTTAAGATGACCACCTCAGTAGAGGTGTTCCATTCAGATTATAAATAAGGCACAGTTTTGTTTTGTTTTGTTTTTAAGTGAGGGGAAGAAACTATTGCATCTGCAGACTTTGGGATGTGGTGCATTCTCTATCATTTGAAATCTTTAATCCAAGACTCTCCTCCTAAAAAAGATGTCTTAGCTCAGCTACTAATTACAAGCTTTACGCAGAAATTACCGGGTGAAATTCTATGGCATGTGTTATGCAGAAGATCAGACTATATAGTTATATTGGTCCTTTTTGGCTTTAAAATCTTGTAAATCCAAATTCCCATCCAAATCCTAACACATGTAATCTTTCTTATAACTTTCCCCAGAGGTTTCTAAAAAAGAATATTCCATACACTTCCTGTCCAACACTGCTCAGTAACATCATTTTAACATAGATGACATCTTCTTCCTTAATGGTGGGCAAAGAACAGTGATGGGAGAGTTTATTCTATAAAGTGCTTTTGGATCTTCCATGATGACTAATGTAATAAAAATTAAAGTTACTACTCATTATTGTTTAGTCCCTGTGGAATACTAACCTGTGAGGACAGTTACAGTGATGGTGGAAAGACAAATGGCAGTTTGAGAGAGTATCTTCCCATTGTTAATTAGATCAGACATTTTAAATTGTGCTCTGCTCCTACTTCCCACCATAGCAAAATTTAAACTTTAATTAACCAAAGTTTTACAACAGGAGAGTAGTGCAGGAAATCACTCTACTTGTAATGCAAACTAAAATGCAAAGCCAGAGCTACAATAAAAAGTGTGAAAAATACAGCATGTTAAGGAATTTGTGTTCTTTAAAAAATCCATCGCCAGTCATATGGAAACACATTAAATGCTCTACTGGCAGCTGTGAAGTCCCACCCTACTATAACTCAGCTGATTTCCATGGGAGTTGCTCACTAGAAATGAACGTCGCCTGCAAAACTTCAAAGAGGATTCTGCTCCAGACACACTGGATTGATCATCTCTTGTGTGCCTGTGGGGGAAACACCTGCTTCTGAAACCAGACATTCAGTCAGTGCCATCCTCCTCAAGCAGCGTCTTTGTTCCTGACACTTGCCAAAGCTTATTCAGGTTCTCCATTCCTACAAGGTCTCTTCTGCTGATACAGTCCCTACAGGAGCTAAGGGCTCTGCTCCTTACTCATACTCCTTGAGCGGTCCGAGCAAGACACTGAGTAAAATACTGTAATGCCATCAAGTCAAGACTATCTTATTCCTTACTGATTTCTCATGGCTCTTTAGGGAAACTCTTACTGACAGCACCCATCTTACTCGCTTCCTCTATGAAGCTTGATTCCAGTGGAGCAGTTACAAAGACCTTGCTTTGGGAAAAGCAGAATACCTAGGAGCTGGAACATCTCTCTACAGTCCTTTCTGATCATAATACTAGAAGCTGTAATCTGGTATACAATGATTGGCAACAGACACACATGCAATGCAGTTTAAACCAGTTACTCTGTTAGGCTTCAAATCAAATGGAATAAAAACAATAAAATCAACCTGGCATACCAAGACAGTTTCTGTGCTTACTCCTAAAGACCAGTCTTCAATTAGTATCTGCTTGATTCTGTTGACTGCGAAAAGAAAACAGTATTAAGTACCAATTTTTATCTCGGCTCATTAAAACCAAACAAGGACTGTCTAAATGTATTGTTTTGCTACTATTCTTAGTTGATAAAGTAAATATTACAGGCACTGCCCTGTCTTCAACATCTTTTTGCAAACATTCCTGCCAATCTAATTGCACTACTTAATGTTTTATTTCAAATAATTTCTTGAATTATCTGAGCAATGAGAAGAGTTAAAATGAAATCTGATAATTACCTGTAGATGAAAACAGTGATTTGGTTGGAAATGCATTTCAAATAGATCTGTTATAGAGCTACAGAGCAGAACAGTAAAAAAAGTTCATAATATTGGTATGTAAGACAAAATATTATGATGAAAATTAGACCAAAGGAAAAACTGCTGTGGGTGTTTTATTTGAGTCAGAATTGCTGAGTGTCAGCTTTGTTCAATAATACACACAGCTGCATGAGGGCTTTCACATGTTCTAAATGTTGCATCTGTTCAAGACAACAGCCTGTATTCAGTGCTATTCATATTGCAGTAGTGGCCAAAAGTAACAGTCAGACTCAGTGTCCTACTGTGACTATCACTGAACCTGTACCGAGGAAGTCGTGGTCCCTGCCCTGCAGAGCTTGCAGTCTGGCTGGAGAAAGATGCAACAATCGGAGTAAGGAAGAATGCTAACGGTACCAAGACCTGCAGTTGGACTGGGTAGGAATAGGAACAACCAACAATTTCTCAGCAGGTTTAGTACTCTCCTTGCCTTATAAGGAAGGTAAATAAATAAAGCCAGCTTTTCCCAAGACTCATTCAATTAGACACTACTTTTTTCAAACTTCCCAGAAAAGTTACATTTGGATATGCCTTGAGAAACACATGCTCAGCAACCAAGTAATGCTTACCACTCCAGACCGTCAGTTTAGGCAAACCGACATATTTCCACTGTTTTATGTACGTTGATTTGTTCCAGGAGTGGAAATGTATATGTTTTGCAACTCATCTGTTTACTTAATCCACACAGAAACTTCACTTTTTCAGGATGTATAGATGAAACCTTGTACATATAATTCTGTCTGATAAGCAAAATAGAGCTAACATGTCTCTTGACAATATCAAACATTTGCTTGTTAATGTCAAGCTAGGAACCCAGACTGAGTTGAAAATGTGAGGCTATATACTTCTTGTTCTCTGAGAAGACACATTTACACTGTGACGACACTAGATACAGCAAGATACTAAGATGTCCAGGAGGGATTAATGGCAGAAAGATGCCTAAACCATATTGTTTTTCTATGGGAATTTGGTCTCTCTCAGGTTCCTTTTAAGTTGGAACCTGAATCTTGCTGTATCTGAAAAAGACCCTTTGTCAGGTAGGTTTCTGTGTCCTGCCAGTAGATTTCACTGTGGAGAAGTTGGCCCGTATCACTTGTTTCTACTCTCCCCTCATTTCTTTTTGAACGCAAACTGCAAACTGTATTTCTAATGTCCTCGATGCTCAGCTATAAGAACATTCTTGCTAATGCAAAGATGTTAGATTTTTGTTGTGTACTGACTACATATTCTTCAGGGAAAAGCAAAGTAGCAGACAATTCAAATCCTACCTATAAGGTTACCGGAATTACTTTGCCAGTTCTTAATTACCTCCATCATTGTCCCACCATTTGTGCACTTGCCAGGCACTCACACTTTATGAATGACATTATTGATGGCTATTTTGATTGTAGCTCTGTATGCATCTTATCAGCATAATATAGGGTTCTTTTCCTACAGCAATTCTGGAAATTCACGTTGGAATTTTAAAGTGGGTTATTCTCATATTCTCAACCATTGAGGGTCTATTGAGAAAATTACCTATCTCTGTGATAACTAGGCAAACTCAGGAATGACTACAAACATGAAGATGTTATATACAAGATGGAAAAGAATTATAGGACTCCAGGTATAGAGGACAGTTACAGATTATTTTTACTTGTAACCTAAGTGACTTAGATACAAAAATGAATGAGACTGTATGAATCTAAAGCTCCTTTATGCCATTTTTACAAAGTTAGCTTTGTTTTAGAGATATTGCTGCTGCACAGTCTAAACATCTTTGATGAGATGCATAGTGAAATCATGTTCCAAAATTTCTGCAAACACGTTCTGCTTTTGTGGTATGTTGAATAGTGTTCCACCTTGTAGAAGATTTACAAGGACTTCTCCCCTTGCTGAAAAGGAAAGGAAAATGATTGATTTGACATGCTATCCATTCCTCTCCTTTCATAACCAATGTTCTTATTCTCAGAACAGTTTGGTGAGTGTCTCAATACAAAAAATTAATTGTTTTCTCACGTTTTCCTCAACTTGGACTTACTAGCTGTGTTTTTGTGCTTCTCTGCAAAATGTCCATATGCAGAAGGGAAGACTCTCACTTCTGGAGCCGTGCCATGACATGGACATGTGTACGGAACTGTTCAAGCAAGCATTTGCTTTTTCTGAATTTATTTAAGTATTTCAGGTTTATCATGACATCCTCTTTTCAACATTCAAAAACTTCAGTGAAATTAGGTAGGCATGTTTGAGATGGTAGGTAGTTCCAGAGCATTTGTGCTCTGCTTATAAAGACAATTGAAGACTGAACTCCCTAAAACCAAAAAAGTACTGTTCATAGACGTTGTACAAATCTAATTTCATTAACCTTGCTAAATGAAACTCACCACCACCCACCAGGGGCATCATTGTACAGACAGTGGGCTCTTAATTCTGAGTGCCTTGCATTTCTATTCCTATGTATGTGTTATCAGATAATTTGTTAAATTCAAAGTAAACATAATAATCATTGATGGTAAGTTTTGCACTTTACAATGAATATTTCAAGGACAATAGTTAGGGAAGCTTCCATTACAGGTGCAGACATATAAGAAGAGAAGGAACCTCAGTGGATTTTCAGATCTCTAATTGAATCTGCAGTAGCTGTCTTATTATTTATTGCACTTTTAAAGAAACCTCACCTGTTATAGGAACCTGTGTGAGACCAATATGGAGTTAGAAAACACCATTCAAAGATGAAGCACATTATAAATTCAGAAGGGAGAAGGTTTTTGTTTAATTTTCACTACAATCTCCGTATGTCTAAGTTCAAGTAAGAATCCATGCAATTACATGTTGTGAAACCATCCTTATCCAGCTTTACCAACACACCAACACTCTAAATTTTAAAAATCTTGCTATTAAAACCTCAGTGCAAAGCCCTGGCTTGACAAAAACTCCACTGGCTTCAGAAGGCTTTTATCCTAAGGTCTTGCACAAAACAAGACCAACAGTTATCTCAGTTTCTATAACTGTTTTCTTTGACTATGCTCTGAGAGGACACAGAATCACACAGAACAGTTGAGGTTGGAAGGGACCTTTAGAGATCATCTAGTCCAAGCCCCCTGCTCAAGCAGGGTAACCCAGAGCAGGTTGCCCAGGACCCTGTGCATGTCCTGTATATGTGTGCTTAACTTTATTCATTGGGGATAGACATATACAATTCAGTAGGTCTACCCACAGGGTACAAAGCAAAGTAACTGCAGAATAATTTTGTAATGCAGATAGGTAGACAAATGAAAAATATTAAACAGCGGCCAAGGAGGTGACATTTTGACTGATGATCTTGATGTCAGGAGATAACCCGCTAATTAAAAATTCTGATCATTTTCATTGTTTGATGGATTGACGACAAGTCCATTACAGAAACAAAAATCTTTCCATTCCCTTGTCAGTTCAGAGCAGAAAAAAAGAAGTTTGAAAGTTTAATTTTGTTCTATATTTATTATCATAGGAAGCTGCCTGATTAAAGATTTTAAATCAGACCTAAATATCATAACTAAGTTTAACTAGAAGATCAGCTTTTGTAAAAGTAAATTACTGCAGAGTCTGCTTCAAAGCCTACTGATGTCAGAAAAAGTCTGTGACTTTGGTCTGCAATTAGGTTGGTTTGCTAAAAAAGAAAATTCTCATTAGAGAGCTGAGCCTGCAAATACTCAGAATCTTTACTTTCTAGTGAAATTCACATACTGGAATGACTATCTTAACATCTTAATTCAAATTATTAAGGGGAATTCATTACAATTAGGATCCTTTTCATGCAATGTACCTGTAAGTGAGTTTTTAAATAAGGATACCTGGACTTGCTTTTAAATACACTTCAGAAAAATACACAGTATTCTAGTACGTGACAAAATAATCTGCTTTGAATATTGGAATGTAAAAAGGACAAGTACAAAAAGTAAGAACAGTAAAAGCCACAAAACAAGAGAAGTTTGAATAATCTAATTGCAACTCAGTGTTGTGCAAACGGAAACATCAGAGGACATACTTTGCCTACTCATGCATAACTAATGGATGAGTAAACTAAATTTTTCTCAAATACAAAAAGCCTTCAAAAATCTTCAAGCTAAAACCACTCACTGCATATCAAGATTTTCTCAAAGCAACTCCTCAGCAACCAACAGAATGGCTTTGCCTTTGATCCCAAACAAATAAATATCGGCTTCAAAGAACTACACAAGTATGAAATTTATCTGTTTTCATGTAAGGATTTTACAAAATTATTTATACTTCTTGCTTCATATATTTCCCTCTAGCTAAGCATCTCAATTTAACAATAAGCAAGAACACAAATTAGCCATCCTTACACAATTCAGTTTTATCAAAAATGCACCTATAACAATACAGCTAATGATTTAAAAAAATAACATTAAACATAATACACGATGTGATTGGTATAAACTGTCTTTACATGTAAAATAAATTTCCCTATTCTACACTATCAGAGTTTTTTCATTAACAAAGTAAACAGTACTTAAAGGACCTTAAAATCTCCTTCTTAAGACATGCATATTAAGATAAGCCAAATTCAAATGGCTTTGGTTCTGTTTTTTTAGGTTTTGGGTATTTTTTTTTTTTTTGAAATTCAGGTTAATCTTTTTCCATTTTTGAGATTCACAACTACTATTTTATAGTGGTATACCCATAAGGAGAACACCAAGTGTCACACATGACATTGAAGGCATTTTTCCATTTCTTAGCTTTGAATGAGTCCTGCAACAATTTACCAATTATGCTTAAATATAAAATACCTCCTCATCTCAGGTTTTGAGAAATTACTGGCTATAAAGTACTGATATCTATGTATTTTGGGACCACAGACGGCGGTGGGCTTTTTAATGGCCTAAACAGACCAAGTCATAAAAGATAGGCATGATTGGCAATCTCTGAGGAGAGAACAGAAATTGAATGGACATAGGCACCTAACAGTAAATAAAGGGCTTGACTCTCTAGCGATGCTGCTAGTGCTTTTTATGATTTATGAAGCCTAAATTAATAAAAAAAAATAAAAGTTGTGCTATGGAAAAAAATACAAACAATATAAATGGCTGATAAATGGCCAGGGCTGTCCCTGACTATACTTTCTCCAGTTTTATGAAAAATAGTTGCTTAATCAGGCAAAGCATAAAGAATTATGGCTAGAATCCCAGTGTGTGGAAATATTTTCTAATATCACACATTGGGAAACAACCGGCTGTTTGTAACACTAGTAAAATTTAGAGGAAGATTAGAAAGACAGAAACCTTGTTTCTTCAGTGTTGTATTTTCCTTATTTTCAAGCTTTCCATTTTCCTCAGTCTTAGTCACTGATTGTTCCAGGCAAAACCTAAAATGGAGAGTAACATTTGTAAAGCCACAATGAAAAACGTCTGAGGGGATGAACAGTCTGCAAATATGATGAATAAGAAAATCCAAACCCCAAAATCTCTGCAGTGGGCTACCCAGCAGTGTACCAACTGGAGTATTGGCCCCTGCGTGTCAGAAGTGACTGCTTACTTGTTCCCTTTGGGGGCCCAGTCCAGCAGATGCTCCCTGCCAGCCCAGTGCTCGCTAGCAGTGATAACGGACGTGCATATCAGCCAGCTGGAGTATTCCAAGTAAGAAGACTACACTTTCTTGGGTGCATACCTTCCCATGCTTCTCAGAGTGTTCTCCAGCTCGGGAATGTTTAGGGAAACCATTGATTTCCCAGCGATGTTAACCGTTAGATCATCTGGATGACTGCAAGGATGTGAACAGTGCTTAAGTAAGTCCACTAGGCTGCACACTTGTCTGCAGTACAGCTCTCCTGAGATGCACAGCAGAGTAAGCAGAGTGTGGCTCTGGGAGCAGCCTACCCCAGCCCCCAGTCTTAGCTTCTAACCCACTTGTCCACGTGGTAACTTTAAGACCCAAGACAGGACCACCGATTTCAGAGGCTACAAAGAGCGACTTTAAAATGAAGTACTACTACTACTGCTAATCAGATAGCAGTTTAAATCAGCATCACAATCCTTTGCTGCAGGACTGCGTTTTGCAGGATTTTGATTACTAAGTGTATTCCATTTCGAGTAATACATAACTAAACTGCAATAACTTTTTTTCAAGAGAACTATATCAAGATCACTAGACTGCAAGGGCAGATATCTGCAGAGCCAGTATCACTTGGACTGTTAACCTGACCTCTGAAACCTGGCTGCATCAGGAAGGTGCTTTGAACACACTGAGTAGGATAAAAATTTCCAGCCTACAACGGTAAGGTTTCACAGGGTTGCATATGAAAAATCCTCGCTGTCGTCAAACTTGTGGTGAAGCAGTACTTTTGTATTCTCCTCCATTCCTTTGCAAGGATTCATAAGCAAACAGCCCTTGGAAAAATACACCCATAAGGATTTCTGGCTGAAATCCATGGATCTTAATTTGTTTGCCTCGCTGGGTGATCAGACTTATCAAAACAGAGCATTTATGAACTCTTGTAATAGCAGGAAGGAAGAGAGCCACATTTCAGATCACAACCTGCCACTCTGCTCCAAGCATAGTTTTGGGGAGACGCTCTCCCAGCCAAGTTTATTTGTTCTAGTGAGGGCTAAGTCTCTCCCATGCGAAATTTCATTTTTCAATGAAAACCTACTCTGAGAGGAGCGCTGGTAGTGTATTTCTCGTGTGACTCATACACAGAAAACCAAAAGTCAATAGTCAAGAGTTTATTTGATGAAGGTTTTCTCCTAATTAAAAGGTCATTAAGGGAGACTGACTGTTACTCGACGCTAAACGAAGGTCCCCGGCAGGCGCTCCAGGCTGTGAGATGTGCAGGCCAGCACATTTTTCCAGAAACATGTTTCCTTCCTTGCGAACGCCCCCCTCCCCACCGCCCCGTTTCCAGCCTCTCCAGCGCTGATGAGCTAATAGCATTTTTCCTTTGCATACTTTGGCGTTGCCCCACGGCATACTTTGGCGCTGCCCCGCGGCCTGGCAGCCTCCGCGCGTCTGAGCGCGCCCAACGGCCTGCGCGCGCGCGGCGGCGCGGGGGGGCGGCGCGGGGGGGGGGGGGAGCCCAACGGCCCGCGGCGCCCGTTATTGCCCCCTCCGCCTCGGGCCGCCCCCGCGCGCGGCGGGCCTGGCCCGGCCGGTGCCGAGGGCCGGGGGCAGCCGTGGGGGAACCGTCAGGGCCGCACGTTTGCAGTCGCATTACGTGAACAAATAGCGGGGGAGCAGCCAGCCAGAAGGGCTTGTGTAACTTTGCAAATGTGCCAGAAAGTTTAAAGTCCCTCGTCTCTCCTCCTCCTCCTTCCCTCACTCCAGACACCAGCACGAGCCGGAGGAAGATGAGAGGCTGATTGTTTGCTCCGGCTCCTATTCGCATCCCCTCGCCTATAAATACCGGGGAGAAGAAAAGCCGATCTCGCCTCCCTCCCCTTCGCCGGGCTTCCCGTTGCTTCCCGGCGGCCCGCGGAGCCCCTCATGGCAGCGCCCGGGGGCAGCCCAGCCTGAGCCCCCTTTCCCGCCCCTTCCCCCTGCACGCGCGGCCGGCCCCCTCCCCCCGCGCAGGAAGGCGCCCCCCCCCTCCTCTTTCTCCCCCTTTTCGTCCTTTTTTCTCTGCCCCCCTCCCCCGCGGATACCGGGGAGGAAGAAGAAGAAGATGCATTTCGCGCCGCCGGGGCTCCTGCTCGCCCAGCTCCACGCGTGTATCTATTGGAGCTGCCTGCGGCCCGCCGGCTGCCAGCAGCCGCCGCCGCCGCGCCGCGACCCCCCGCCGCCGCCGCCCGCCGTCTGGAGGCAGCGGATCCAGTGGGAGAACAACGGGCAGGTGTACAGCCTGCTCAGCCTCGGCGCCGAGTACCAGCCGCCCCGGCGCAGGCAGGCGGCCGACGCGGCGGCCAGCCCCATCCTGCTGCTCCGAAACAACGGCACCTTGCCGCGCCGGGCCGCCGCCGCCGCCCGAGGAGCCGCCGCCGCGCAGCCCCAGGCCGCCGCCACCACCACCGCCGCCGCCGCCGGCCGCGGCTCCGGCGCTCGCCACTGGTTCCAGGCCGGCTACCAGCCGCCCAGCGGCAGCCGCGGCGCCGCCGCCTCGGCGCCGCGGGGCTCGGGGGCCGCCGCGGGCCGGAGCCCCTCCTCGGGGGCGTCGCGGCCCAGCGCTCCCACCGGCGGCCCCGGCAGCAACCGGAGCAGCGCCGGCGGCGGCAGCCCGCCGCCCCTCAGCAACTTCAGGCCCGGCCGGGAAGATGTCATGGTAGGCGACGACCCCTACAACCCCTACAAGTACACGGACGATAACCCCTATTACAACTACTACGACACCTACGAGAGGCCGCGCCAGGGCAGCAGGTACAGACCCGGCTACGGCACCGGCTACTTCCAGTATGGTAAGAGCCCCCCGCGCCCGCGCCCCTCCCGCCCGCTGCCCCGCGACGCGGCGGAGCCGGCGCCAGCGCCGCGCATACCGATGGGCTGCGTCAGGGGCCGCGCGGCGCGCCGCGGCCGCCACAGCCCCCGGCTGCCGCGGGAGCCCCCGGCTGCCCGGCCTGGCCCGGCCCTGCCGCCCGCGGCGCGCTGCGGGCTCCTGCTGGAGCTGCGGTGCTCGTGGGGCGGCTTTGGGGTAAAACCCGAGGCGTATGGGGCAGGGGTCCATGGCAGGACAGCGGCTCCCAGAGTGGGAGTGAAACCAAGTATGTGCAGACATGTCCCGGGTTGATCTTGCTGTTCTGTGGTTGGTTTGATGAACTGCAGGTCTCCCTGACTTAGTCCCGGATCCCTATTACATCCAGGCGTCCACATACGTCCAGAGGATGTCTATGTATAACTTGAGATGCGCAGCCGAGGAGAACTGCCTCGCAAGGTAGGCATTGCCTGGGCTCTTCCCTTTTTTGCTGGGGGCGCTTGTGTCTGCACGCACCCTGAAGTACCTGAAGATGCAGAGAAAGAACAGTGGAGAAAAGCGAGACTAGAGGGCCTGACAAAACACCCCAGTTTGTAACCCTTTCCTAAGTCTTTTCTTATATGCACGTTTTGCCATCTGTTTTGACAGAGTGTGCATACAAGAATAGATATGGCCATATTAGAGAGAAAAACTAAAGATGCTTTTAAGAAACTACACTTTTTAAGAAATTATACTGCACATCTCTATCACCAGGCTCATTGGAACACATCTGAATTAGGCAAAATGGCGGTCCCCAAAACCCCACTTGAATCTGGTCATTTTCATCTTCCCCCTCTATGCCTAACAAATCACATTCTGCTCTATTTTTTAAAAACATATTCTCAACCAGCACAAGTTACTATTAAAATTGTTTCTGGGCACATACACTAATTGTTTCTCGGCATATGCATCATAATGTCTCCTAAAGACTAAAATCTATCTGAAAAGTATTTTCAAAGCCTTTTAAGAGCTTGAAATAACAGCTTTGCTATCAAGTTAGGTCCTATCCACTTGGCAAAGAAGGATTTTTCCTGTTTTGTTTGGAATGAAATCAGCCATGGCTGTTTTAACCATTTTTACTTGTATGATACCTTATCATGCAAAACAGATTTGTTTATTTACCAGCATCATAAATTGATGTCAGATTGTTTCTAGGGTCATGCTCTTGTTAGTTTGCTTCAGCAAGAAAAAAGGGCATAAGAAATAGCATATTTTATGTTAACTTTAAAAACTATTTGAAATGTTCTTGTTGACTGAGATACCAATTGATTAAAATATTCTAATATTTAAAGGACTGTAGTTTATAGCTATGTAAAATAGGATAAGCCTGGGAAATGTTTTTTTATACTACAACAGAAACAAACAGTTTGTGGGTATGAGATCACACAATAAGTTATTTTGTTTTATAGCAACTAGTGGAATTGCTTTTTTGGTACCAGAGTAATTTTACAGCTAAGCAGCGGTTCTGCATAAGAGCTAGAGCCAAAGAGTCAGTGATCAAACTCCTGTTTACATTATTAGAAGCAGATCTGAATCTTACTCAATTCTTGGTCTGATACCAGGCACTTCTGAACACATCATGTGGAATTCTTGTGCGTCTTTAACATTTGAGATTAAAGGGTCTCCTTGGGCTACTTAAGAGATCTATCCTACCAGTTACTTCTGAAACAATATAAATTTTTAAAGTGTTTTTTTGCATATACTTATGCCTCTTTTTTGCATTACTATAGTTCAGCTTACCGAGCAGATGTTAGAGACTACGATAATCGCGTGCTCCTGAGATTCCCCCAAAGAGTGAAAAATCAAGGCACATCAGATTTCCTACCAAGCAGACCCCGATATTCATGGGAGTGGCACAGCTGTCACCAGTGAGTGAAATGCCCAGTATGGTACCTTCTAATTATTTTTTTCACTAGCAAATTGTCAATTATAATGTGACATGTTCTAGACCTGCAGTGAAGTGGGGGAAGAAGCAGGGAAACCTTAGGATTTTACTGGCTCATCCATTTTATGGTAGTGGTAATTACTCTTTATATAGCTACATACATCAAATGGATGATATGAAATTTATCTATAAACATAAGAGTCTAACAAGTAAAATTTTGTATAAATAGAAATCTCAAGTTGGTTTTGACAAAGGCACCATCTCCCTTTAATGGTATTTTATATAGATTACTATTCGGTTACATTTAAGTGGAACCAGTAAATAAAAATCCCAGTGTGTTAAAATTACTGTGTAGGCCCCAAAATGTATACTTACTAACTTGTTCCCTATAAAACATCATTTTAAACATGGAACCATACTTCTTGACCTACCTTTTGTGGGTTAGTCTTGACAAGCAACATTCTGATCAATATAGGAAAGAGAAGATATTGAGTTGATTGACCTCATTATCAATATCCATATCATATGATATTTCCACATAGCAATATTGCTCTTGAAAGGCAAAATTTCTGGAAACAAGGCAAGACAAACATAGGAGAACATTTGCAACATTTTGGGAGCAGGTAACACTGTAAACTTGTAGCATTTGTGAAACTTTGCATGTAAGAGTTTGCAGTTTAGCTCTAAGTTTAGCTATTTCATAGCAAGACCAATTGTAAAATATTAGAAAGCTTACCTTATTTCCAACTTACTGAAAATATTATCCTGATGTCACAGGTGCATAAGTGATCATTTAGCATCACTCTACTGTAGAAACAAATATGTAACATGGGCTTGGTCTAAAGCCTGCTGGAGTCAATGGAATATTTTCCCCTTCAAGCATCAGGGATTTTAAGTTTATAGGGTTGTAATCAAACTCAGATGAAAAATCGCCATCATTCAAACAAATCCTTTCAAAGAAAGGATGATATTACTAGCTTAAATCTTGTAAGGATCAGAGAGCTAAAACCAAATCAAACAAACAAAAAAGTCTCTACAAATGCTTTAGTTAACCCTCCCCCACCACCCTGCAAACTCTACCTGGTGCTTACAAAGATGATAGCAGATAAAATAGATGGAGAGAAATTGAAATTTTCTGTTTATAAAGCAAGCACTTTCTTACTCGGCCACTATAGCCCAGCTATAACTATCCAGATGTAAAGCATCTGTGATGCTAATTCAGTTCTTGGACAGAAAACACATTGCCAACAACAACAACAAAAAATCCATTTCTCATGCTCATTTCCATGACACTGAAACAAGCCCATTTGGAAATGAACTATAACTATCAATTAGTTTAGCCAGCCACCAGATTTCAGTGTTAGTCATCATCTTCAGTGGACCATTCTTAGTGATCTGGTCTTGTAAACTTGTGAGACTTACATGCTTCTCTTAAAAGAGTATGACTGAATTCTATTTAATTACATCTTTTTCATATACTTACTGGGCACATAGTGTTCATAATCGACAGTTGTCAAATGCTGCACAGACAAGGTACTGAGGTAGTACAAATTTACTCTTCCACTTGGAAAAAGTAAAATTTTAAGAGTAACAGCTGTTCAGCTTCACAGTAAAAGCTAGAACTTATTATGTATGAGAGCTAGAAAAGTACATCTCTCAGCCCAGGCTGAAAGTATATACACTTTTGAAGTAATGAGATCACATTAAGTACAGATTACAAAAAATAACATCACTATTCAGTTTCCATTAGTTCTTAATAGTAACAATAAGCTAAAGAGATCTGTAAGGTCAGTACACAGAGGCTGATTTCTTCATGCAGAATTTGTTTTCACTAATATTATGAATGTTATATGTATTGAGGACCATGGAAATAGGAAAATAACCAACAATAGCAAACTTCACTGGAATTTATAGCATGCAAGGTAAACATTCCTAGTCAAACTCTTCCCAAAGGCAAAGCTTAAGATATACAATTCAAATATGAATTACTTAATGCTATTGTTATTGTAAAAGAGAGAGATGGGGAAATTTTGAGAAAAGTATGCTATCACATAGTCTTTCCCTCAACAAATTAAAACCTGCTACTTTTTTTTTTTTTTATAGCAGACAGCATTTTTATAGTCCCTGAAAATTAGAATAATGAAAATAAAACTTAACTGAATG
This sequence comes from Dromaius novaehollandiae, assembly GCF_036370855.1. Taxonomy (NCBI): domain Eukaryota; kingdom Metazoa; phylum Chordata; class Aves; order Casuariiformes; family Dromaiidae; genus Dromaius; species Dromaius novaehollandiae. Next base: position 38,868,350 of record NC_088132.1, read on the forward strand.
GTCTGTAAGAGGAAAATACACTAACACATCAGTTCTGCGTAATAAAGTTTGGCCAGATCTGTTGGAAGGTGAAACAGATAGGAACATAACAAAATGACATTGCTAACATTTGATCCATCCTTAATAATGTATCCATGGTCTCACAGACATTATCACAGCATGGATGAATTCAGCCACTATGACTTGCTGGATGCAAGCTCACATAGAAAAGTTGCTGAAGGACACAAAGCAAGTTTCTGTCTGGAAGATACCTCCTGTGATTATGGCTATTACAGACGATATGCATGTACTGCACATACGCAGGTAAGAGGTGGTTCAGAGATAAACAAGTTTCTTTTTCCCTTTGAGTTTAGTCTCAGGTATCTTTCTATACCAATGCAGGCTAAATCATCTGCTGCCCTAAATGGCTCTGAATTTCTCCATCACAAAGGCCAGGGTAACAACTTGGAGGATTATGATCAACCCAGGGACTGCTAAATGTGGGCATCTTAGGACTCTCAATCTGGAGTCACTGCTAGCTGACCTAAACACACCACAGGTTCTTGCTGTTTATAGTTATAGGACTAGACAAGCAAGCTAAAGGGAGCTCTAGACTGAGTAAAGAAGTGGTTTTGGTCATCTACCTCCTCAAGCTGCTTGTTGATGCCCTTAGCTGTTCCCAGAGTTCATAGCTAGTATTCTCTCCCTCTCAGAGCATGAGGCTGCAAGGTGCTGAATTCCCTTAATACCTAGAGCTACTGGGTGGCAGTCCAATGCAGGAAATCTGTAGCGCTGTTGCATGCATGTATAGAAGGCCATTAAAGAGAACAGGGGCCATGTGAACATCATTATTAGTCATATACAAATGAACAGCAAGATGTTAGGGCTTATTAAAGGAATAGATAAAAACTGGAATGTGTCATTATGATACCATACAAACTTGTGATAGAATTTCGCCCTGAATATTACATACGGTTCTGGTCACTACATCTCAAAAAGGTTACAGTAACACCCCCCACCCCAGAGAACAAGGATGATTAGGAAGGTGGTATGGCTACCACACTAGGAGATTTCATAGAAAATGATAATTTCATTTGGAAAAATAGGGAAATAATACCAAATCTTGAATGGTCTTGGATGGCAAAAGGAAATTGCTGAAAATTTACTATTTCTTACAGTACAAGAATTTAACAGTATCCAAAAGAATATCATATAATAGCTTTAAAACAGAGGAGTGCTTTTGTCATACACAAGTAAAGTGTTAAACTTGCCACAGGATGTTGCAGAGACCAAAAATATATACATGGGTTCCAATTTAGAGTAATAGAGGCCATTAAATGCAATAATCTGAAGGCATTCTCTCTCTCAGAAACTATTAAATGCCTGATGGAAGGAATTTGCCTGGGTAAAAGACATTACACATCCCATTTCTTATGTTCTTTTTCCTCAAGCATTTGCTACTGACCGCTGTCAGGGACACGACATTGACTTGATGGACCTGTGGTCTAACTCAGTATAGCCATACTTATACATAAATTTGTATCCCTTATTCCGCAGTTTTTAATCTAGTAGGTAGTTATTTTATCGCAGAGAAATGCCAGCTATGCTCCATTGGCTGACATGTCCACACTTGAATTTTAAATATAATGAATGATCTACAATGCTTTGAAGAGGTTTTAAAAATATCTTTTCTCCCTTGTGTAGACTATGACATCTAACTAAACAACATACATATTTTACAGCTGGAGTATGTGTGTCACTAGAATCACAGCTGTGTCAGCATTTCCACTGGAAGCCCATATTTCAGGGGTTTGTAATTGGACTGTAAAGCTTTCCTCCAGCCTCAGACTTGGCACATATAAGAGAGTCTGAGCTGATCACCAGCTGGGTCAGGAGGGAATTCCTGCAGGACTTTGTTTTGTGCACTCTGTGTGTTATCAGAACATACTGGCTTTGCCTAAAGCCAGCTATATCAGACATGGTTTAAGGAGACCAGATTTGAACCACTGGTACACTTGTGTATGGAATTGGTTTTAATGTTCCTAACAGCAAGGAAGTTTTCAGAAAAGATATATCTGGAAGAAAAGCTACATTTTAAGTTCTCTCAGGATTCTTGTATCATTTCTTGAAGCTTTTCAAAGTCTGTATTTGCCTGAACAGAACCCCTATGAAACTAAATGTGAAATTAGCTCTTGAATTTCACAATTTTCCTTTTCAAAGAAAGCACTTCAGCAGAGTACATCTAGGGCAAAAAGTTGCATTACTCCTAAGGATAATGACAGGTTCCAACACTGGTGATCAAGTTCATACTAAAGAACCACCAAAGCTATTTACTGGAGATTTGCAGAGATTTAGGTCCTGCCTTTGCTCAGATTCTGTTTTACTTTGGAAAGATCCCCTCACCTTTTGTAAATAAGAGCAGGTTATACTATCAACAATATTTGCATAAAAAGGGTACTATACCCTAAATGATAATAAAATACAGAAAATTAAGTTTTATAGAAGCTTAGCAGTAAACAGATTTTTAAATATCTAGTTCTTTTTGTGTTGGAAAATGATTTTTTTTTTTTATTTTCCATGAAGAAGCATCTTTTGACCTGGGATAATTTTGACTCTTTTTTTTATTTGGGCAGGTGGGATAGCATCAAAACTCAGTCTTAGAAAACCACAAAATGCTTTCACGGTATAGCTCAGTCTCTTCTGCTCCCATTCCTACTGCTTGGGATACCCGGCCAAATAACCATTCCTGCACTGCACTATACTAGTCACACAACTAGACTGACTGGATGGTCTCCCACTCACCAGAAGTCTAGTTTAGAGGAGAGTAGAAACTAGACACACCTAAACACTTCTCAGAGTGCTGCAAGAGCTTTTCAGAATAAAGTATTTCTAAAGTATTTTTTGACTCTAAACAGCAAATAAATACAGATATCTCACAGATATACAGCTAACAATAGTATAGCTGTTTTTTATGTAGCAGTAATAAAGTGGTGTCTCTAAAAATGTTATGTCAGAGTTAGGTATTCCAGTTGAGATATCCAAATAAAATGCCAAGAAAAACAGCCTTATTCCCTCAGGTAATTTTTCTTAGTGAAATACTGTGATGGTTAAGTGTATTTCAGTGTTATTAACTTCTGGAATGTTACTATCCCTAAAAATTCTTTGATATCTATCTAACTTCATTTTTAAGGGACTGAGCCCTGGCTGCTATGACACTTACAATGCTGATATAGATTGCCAGTGGATTGATATTACAGATGTAAAACCTGGAAATTACATTCTGAAGGTAATGGTTTGGGGGTTTTTTGGCGGGGGGGGGGGGGAGAAGATTGGGTATTTTTTTTTTAATTTTATTTTTTTAAGAAGCAATCATACCTTTTGAAGTGTTTTGGTATGTTATCAACTCAAATTTAGAAATAAACACCACTATGCCTTCTCTCCTCAAGGTCAGTGTAAACCCCAGCTATTTGGTACCTGAGTCTGATTACTCCAACAATATAGTACGCTGCGATATACGCTATACTGGCCACCATGCATATGCCTCTGGCTGTACAATTTCACCGTAAGTACATTCCTTTTTCTTTGCTACTGTTTTATATTCATAATACTAAGACTGACAAACAGATTTATAAAGCTTAGAGATTGAAAAATAACTTCCACTATGAATTCTAGTGATACTGGTTTCTTTACTATATCATTTTGTGAGTTGAAGGATCTAGTGTATTAATTAGAAATACAGATGGTACTTTTCAAAGGTCTGTTTATGGCAGGAAGGATGGGAACAGTTACTTTGCTGATAATTGCATAGCTTTCAAATCCTTACCTCTGGTAATTAAACTATTTCTGTAAGTCTAACACTGAATTTTTGAAATTATTTAGGCTTGAAAAATGATCATAAGTTTCCAGAGTTTATCCTTCAGTCAGTGCAGGACTCTTACCAAAAGTCTTTGCTGGAAAATTTTGCTCTTGCAATCTTGCTATCAGAATATATAGCACTTTCAAAACTGCTGCTGCTGTCTGAGCTCCCAGATTTTACCTCTGGCTCAAGTCTTCTTTGTATTTGTCCTGAAACCTTCCTGTGCTCTTTCAATATCCATTTATAGAATCCACACAGAACTGTTAAGCAGACAGTGACAGGGTTCTTAAAACATTTCATAAGAACCCACACATATATGTTACTTTGCTGCTTCTGCCACAGCAGCCATCCTTCCTGGAACAGTTCTTCCAGATACACTCCATTTACAGTTTCCCCTTAGCTCTTCAAATGTTTAAACAATGACACAGCTGTGCCTGTCTGTCTCTTTTTCTCTCCAAAAGGGCAAATTTACATTAAATAAGTGTTCATACTCTCAGCCTACTGTAGTTCAGTAGCTGTGAAGCACACATGCAAAAAAGCAAGTCATTTGTAACACAGAGGTAAGCAGTTCCCAGGATAATATATAATTACTCATACAAAATATTTATTAAATTGTTTCATCTGAATGGCACAACAAATGATACATTGTGTACAGATCCCTGTATGATATATTCTAGAGCCGTGAATGAAGAGTAAAATGAATGAATTGTAGAGCTGCTGCTATAACAGCATTAAACAATTATACTGCATTAATGAGAACATCGCTTACTTAGCCTTTAAGGTGTTCATTCCTCACTTTGTATTAGGATACCAGTGATTAAATGAGGCTAAAATGAGAAACATTTTTTCACTCCTGGGTTGAGAACTGTATTTATAATCACACTTAGGTCATAAATGCAACAAGTTAAATGGCTTCAGCATAATCCTCTACTTGTTCTCAGTTTATGTTGGTTGTGCTTGTAGGAAACAAAGACAGCGACAGTGTTCTGCAGGTCCTGAGCACTCATTTTTGGCAGACCTGTGAGAAGTAGCTTTTAAAGCATTTCTCTAACAGGACAGGACTGACTTAGCTGGTACTTCCATGAACACCTATTCACTCATATTCAGGTTGAAGAGAAATCTTATGCTTCATTCCTTTAACTTACAGCCTCCCCATTTTACCTCTATAAATGTAACCAAATATATTTGTGCAGGTGGGAAGACACAAAATTCCTTTTATCTTTTGTTAAGCTGCATCTTCAAGTTGAAAAGGGACAGTTAACAAGTGTTTTTATTTTGTATTTATCTGGTCATGTCGATAACTTTTTTTTTTTTAAACAGATATTAAGAAAGATGCAAGAAAATGGATGAGCAGTGCCAAGTGTTTTGAACTGAAGTATCATTATGTAAACTTCAATAGGATGTAAACACTATAGAAGCAAAACTACAGAACATACATGCATACACCCACGTACCTTATGTGATTTTGAAGCACTTCAGCTGCTTCTCAACAAAACCTGTAACTGGATTTTAAGCATTTGAATTGGCATTCCTTTTTAAACTATTGAAATGTGTGGAACTGGTGATTCATGCACAGATTTTTTTTTATTTTGAAAATCTGACTCATTCATAGAAACATGAGCATTTCTTAACTCCTGAAAATTTGGAGTTCGGGTGACAATAGACTTCAGTCAGAATATTACTGCTGAATGAGTTGAACATATTCTAAAAAGGTAGCAAAACTTCATGTAAAATGCATTAAGTAAAACATGATAGGAAGTATAATGCCAACTATCTCAGAAAATACCAGAATGAAAATTTGAGAGTAATGCTACAATGCCATTAAAATAAAACTCACTAGGACACATTGATATGAATGAGAAAAGTATGTTCAGTTTTCAAGGGATATTAAAATATAGCAGAGAAATAGATATCTATTAGTTATACCCCTATGAGAAAAGTTATGTTTACATTTTTAATACATTAGAAGTTTTACTTTTTCTTTTTTTTTTTCCTCAAATCAAACACAGATGGGTTTTTGAAAGAAGCCTTTTTATCTTTGGCAACCAAATTAAAGAACTGATCCACCTTTTTATGTTGGACAGATTTTTCAAGGTGGGGCTTTTTTTTAAAAAGATTTCTGCACACATAATGGCAATTAAAATAAATACCTGTCAAGAAGAAATGGGGCTCTTAGAAGAGACGAAGAAGAGTCCCTGATGTAGTCATCTCTGGAAAAGCAACCAACTTGAACAGGTTAACCATTAAAATAATGCAGGCAACTAACTCAGGTGGCACCACAAACAGATCAGAATCTCTAACATGAAATTTTTATTGTGAAAAAGCCTACTACCTGCTTCCCCTTTAAGTACTGTACTTGACTTTTAAAATGCATATCTGAGCATTCAAACAATGAAGTGGAAAATATACTATATATAGAGGGAGAACAAAAGTAAGTATATTTAACATATCCTACCTAGGCTGTTCAGGAACCAAATACAACATTCTTAAGGGGAAAAACCTCAGCCCAAATTACTTACTGGTGCTGGATATACCACCCCACCCCATCCCACCCCCCCATTCCCCAAATTATTTTGCTTTTGCAGTGCACCCTGCTGTAAGCTAAAATAGCTGTGATTTTGTTCTTAAACTGTGAAATAACATATCACAAGAAGATCTGGTGTTTTTTTTCAGAAGATTACAGATCATTTAAAATGAAGGATTTACTTTTGAAACAAAGTGGCTTACAAATAATTGATTGATATTGGTTATGTTTAATTGGCAGTTCAAAACACCAAATTAAACAAAGCTCCAATTTAGGGGTTTTTTTTTTAATGTGCTATTGATTATAGTTGATTGATATATTGATTATATGATGAAAAAATCTGAGGAATATGGAGAGGCTTTGTTATCACTTCTGAGAATACTTTAGGCAATATTTGTCTAAAGTATTTTATGCAATAGAACCCTACAAGTTTAATTTGTTTAATTCAACATCTTTGAAGGATCAGCTTGTTCTTTACAATGTGTATTTAAGTTTATTTCATGATTATTAAATACTTCCATCTCAGTTATAACAATGCTACAAACTTGCACAACTAGAAAGTATACCTAAAGAAACAGAATCTAAGAACCAGCAACCCAGTGCTTACTACCCAAGGGCAGATGTGGGTACAGAATGGATACAGTTTATACCTGCAGGTCCCCTCTTGTTTGTTCAGAGATCCATTTTAGTAACCAACTATCAGTATGGGCACCTAACAGGAGTGATATTTGAAAACTGGATTAGAAACCAATTTATTATATGCAGCTGCAAAATGAGGGTTTGTTATGAGTTCAGACTTCTGAAATCTCAGCCCAAAGGCTTTTTAAGATGAAAAGGTTTGAGGGATGAAAGTGCATTTTCAGTTGTCACCCTTCTAGAAACTTCGGTCAAAGTTGCCATGAAAGTCCTGGCGGCAGCTTGGGCAACAGACCCAGAAATTACTGTAGCGCAAACCAGGCTGTGAGCACAGACTGCTTCCTGGTGAGAGCTCACACACATGCTCACCTTGTGCCTGACAGCAAGCATGGGGTAAGAGAACACTAACTGGCCACAGAGCAGCCAGCAGAAATTGAATTTCCGCTACAGCTTACAAGGCAGTAACCTGTTCATGTGCCTATACTTCAACTGCCCACAGAACTCCACTGAAGTCTGTAAGGATCAGAGGAGCACAAGCAGCTGCGTAGGTGGAGTAAGCTGTAATATCGGACTTAGTCCTTCCAATGGGAACAGCCTGATTTGAGAGTGTTGGACACCAGTAGCTTTAGAAAACTGCTGAGGCACAGTACATGGGAATAAGATGAACTGCATTACTGGGGGAGCTCTGTTCTAGGTGAGTGACATCTACTGCCTGTCAATGCATTGGCATTTGTGGGATGTTGTAGCTACAAAGATGTTCTTTTCCTTAGCAAGATACTGTACAAATTTCGAAAGGTGTGTTAAGCAACATGACACCAATGTACAAAATAGCACAAAATTGCTTAAGGTAACATGGACCATCTATTTAAGAGATAAAAACCAGGGGTTTTAGAATTAAAAATGCAGAAATGTGTCTTTAACTTCCCCTACTGAGCTACAGTAAATGCAGGAAAAGTCAGAGTTGATTATATAGCACATGAGGAAGCATTTCTAAATAACAGAGTGCCAACCAGTATTTTCAATAATTTGGCTCTGAAGTTTTGACCCAGACACCTTAACTTACTTTTTTCATACTGAAATCATATTTAAGAGATTACTTGCATTTTTGTTGAAAAACTTTTATCAAAACTGTTTTGATAAAAGTTTTTGGTTTTTTTTTTTTTTTTTTAATAAAGAAAATGCTATTTTGAAATCCTTTTTTACCAGGCATAGGGCTTGTTCCTATTGTCTATGAAAGGGATCTTGCCATTTGGTCTAAGTGGGAGCAGTATCAGACTTGCATTTTGTGAACATTCCAGTACAAAATTGCTGTCTTACAGTCTAATTTCCTTTGAAAGGCCAAACTGCTAAAAATGTGCGTGAAGCAATTACCTCCCACATTTCAGATCTTTTGATAAAAAATGCACATAAGGAATATTCTGAACACCAGACTTATTACAGAAGGGCTTTGTTATATTTTTTTAAATCCTGAAATACATTTGATATTTGCATATTTCTAGACAAAAGTGTAACAAAAATGACAGATTGGTCACCAGTTGAACCAACATATTGTGTAGATGATGTTTTTATGTTAGTAAAAGCCTGTTCATTTTCTGTCTGCTCCAGAGTTTACTATGCAGCATTGAAGGGGTGCAAACACCAAGGGTACCCTCTTCGTCATTCATACATGGTTTATATTGTACTTATTCAAACCAGCAGGGCAAATTTCATAAATGAGACATTGAAAGGTGGTTTATCCTGTGTCTCACATTTATGCCAATATGGCATTTTCATATTCTCCAAATTCTAGAAGGTGCTGAAATATTTTAACTTGAATTAAAACTGAAGACTATGCTATTGAGAGGTTTCTATTATGCAACTAAATGCTACAGATACAGTGAAATGCCACTTGTTTTTTGCAACTTTTTGAAAGGTTTTCATTATTTCCTTCACTTTTCTTCCAAGAGTCTTAATTTCAAAAACTTTGCATCTTTATCTGAAGAGCTCTTATTTATAATATTCAGACACTAGCTTTGTATTCTTCATTGCACTTTCATATTCTTGTGTTACATGCCCGTATTATGGTTGCAAGTTTATGTGAAAATGACTTGAATAAAATGTTTCAAGTGTTCAAATTGTCAAAGTATTGTATTTATTGTAGGACTTTATAAGAAGCCAGATCCATGTCTCAATGAAAAAACCTCAAAGTTGTGTGTGTATATCTGTACAGAAATGGGAAAGATGGTCATTTGACAAGTATTAATTGAAAGGTGGGTCTCAGAGTAAGAAATGTCCAGTAGTTTGCCTTAGCCAAAGTCTGTTGACTTGAGTTAGACTGTATTGGAAATCAGCACAAATGCAGGATGTTTGTTTAATAATTGTGTTTAAGTGCCAAAAGGGCAGGAATTCAGTTATAAGAGAAGCCTCTGTTTTTCTTAAACTTAGTTTCCCATATTTTTGCTAAACCTTTGTCTCAAAAGGTCTTTGTCTAAAATAAAACACTTATTGACATATGCAAGAAAAAGGAATATCAAGTGCTTGCACGTAAGTGATTGTAAACACCACATTCTCGGAAAATAGATATTAGAACAACAGTACAGAGCAGGTTCAGTTTAGGTAATTAGGCAGAAGACTTTTCAGTGTTTTTGTGAAAGTATCAGCCATTTCATGCAAAATAGTAGTAAAAATTGCTCTTCAACATGATGTTATTAAAATCCAGCCTTGGTAGAGATTTCATAGTATCCATGATGGCAAATACCAAGAAAAACAAACAAGTCTCTCTCTTTTTATATGAAGCATTTCTGCTTTTCTTCCTTTAACAAGAGCTTTTGGGGAAATGTTTTCTAACAGGAAAACTGTGGTTTAAAAGCAGTCCTTATTCAGAAAGGAAAGCATGAACCAAATGGCTGACTCTCTCTTGGATTTTTCTTCTCGTCTTTACACACGAGATACTTCATTAAGCTAATTTTTGATGTCTTACCTGTCTTCACAGTTACTATCAAACACAGTGCTATAGACATGAGTTACTTTTAGCACATTAAAAAAAACAACAACAGAGGGAATGAAAGACAGATTTGTCTGCTAGCTAAACTGGCCCCCTGTTTGTGGGGCCATGTGATTAATACGGCTCACAGTATTTATTATTCTGTAATTCTGACTTGGTCTCGGGAAAAAAATTTCATACCAACTTAGAAACAAAAAAGAAAGTAAAAAGTTGCAATGGATGATAAGTTTCCCCTCAACTAAGGCTTAACAGTGAAGGCATAATAGAATGACTGGTGGTTCATCTGGATACATACCATGTTGTTAAAGATTACCTTACCAAATTTGTCTTTGTAGAAACAGGCACTTAGAAACCAATTTCAGAATTTCTGCTCCAAAAACATTACTCTCATGGAAATGAAGTTTAAGCTATGTTAGAAAGTCTGTGTAATTTAGACAATTGCTTAACACATTTAACAGTTCCTCCATAAACAGTTTATCCTTCGTGATTTACACTTTCTGAATACAAATCAGTATTTTGCTGCCTTCTCCAATCTGTACGCTCCATTGATTAAATAGACTGAAGCGTGAAGTATTTCTGTTCCCTTCACTGAGGGATTAAGACAGAAGAACATAGTTAAAAACACTGAAATGTTCCTTTAAGTAGCAGATTTTCAAACATTTCGGAAATATTGACTATAGCGCTCCTACCTTCAGATAATACTTTTTTGTCATTGTGCTACTTATCTTTCAAAATTAATAAAACAAACGCAGAATTATTTCAGATTTAAGCAATACTGTGATGATGTTTCTATAATTTAACAAAATTATTCCAATATATTCTAGAGCTAGGAGCTTCAAACTAATTTAAAAAATTAAGTGCTAGTCCTAGAGCTCAAAGCTCACTCTGAATGGGAATCCACATAAATAGAACAATGCAGTCAAAACAATTAATATATGTGTATACAATTAATGCAGAAACTATATTCTAATTTATTGAAAAGCAAGTAATCCCCTAGTTTCCAAACATCCACTGTCTGGGTCTCATTCTGGAGCTTGTGTTCACATCAAATCACTTGCCTCATATCACAAAATTAGGTAGCATCATTCTACAATTAGAAAGTAGCCCAACACTTTCACTTAAGAAAGAATGACTGTAACTGAGATTTAACTCAATTAATTCTCCTTATTTAACCCATCCATAAACCTGCCTGATGAAAGAAATAATTCAGCCCATTTGGAAATCTTCAGCTTCAGGATAACAATAGCATAACTGTCTTCTTTTAAAAGAAACTTACAACATTTAAACTAATACTGACTCTTCTAAAAGATGCTGAAAAATCTGAGATTGTTTTATCAATAAGGTTAAGGTGAAAATACCGCATATCTGAAAGCAGTCTAGCAGTATCTCACAATATGTACCCAGACTGAGAACATTTCCTCTATGGTACAGTACTGAACTGGAAAGTAGGCTAGAACTTGTGAAGAGTTGTTAATCTAATAATCACAGAAGGAAATAACTTTCCATATCACTATAAAAATAAACTGATATTACTTTGAGAGGTCTCTGTCAAAACAATGTTAGAGATATGTTACATTAAAGTGAGGTATATACTGAAAATGTTATGTTATCATAATGAAAAGAATTTTCTGAACTTTATCAGAAACTCCAGATAAATTCACTAGGTTTATCAGTTCACAAAAATTGCTCAGTTGCACATATAAAATATTATCAAGTCTCGACCATCACTACTCATTTCTTTATTGCTTAGCACATTAATGCTGTGATCCAGGTGAGTCACCAAAAAAAAAAAAGCTTAAAAGCAGTAATAACCAATTAAAATATGAAGCAATGCCAGTAGCCCAATCTCTCTCATTCCATATCCAAAATATTTTATCAATCTTTTTTAGAAGAAGTGTTTTTAAGGGGGAGAGGGGGGAGAGATGTTTTGATAAGTCAAGCTTCCTCCAGGAAGAATTCTATGGCCAGAAACTTACTCAAATGCCAAGATAAACTAATGGCCTTAGATGTCTAAGCACATACAAAAAGGCAGCTGAGAATATAAGTTCCTTAATTTTTACTGATGTAGTTGTAAACAGTCTTTTTGAACTACATGCAATCTTTAACTTCTTGGTCTTTAATATGAGTCAGTTCTTAAAATATGGAACTCATCTACTCAGAGAAAGATTAGCTGTCCATGAAGAAATGTTTTATAACTGATGACAACTAACAAAAGAAATGTTTTTTGCCTTTTATTGGAACCAGAGAAGCTGCATATCAAACATTTGTTTGGACTTTCATTCGGCTAAGTTTTTTTTTTTTTTTTTTTTTTTTTTTTTTTTTTTTTATGCTAGGGACTAGTAATGGGGTCTGGAAAACTTAAGAGTATTTTGTATACATCTAGTAAATGGATGGCTTTTTCTACAAAATATGATCCTTTCCCATGGAAAACCACAACAAACATATTTCCATGTTTTATTTTGATGCTTCTGCTCAAGTCTTACTTTAGATCTGGCCTAGAATTTAATGTTATTCCCTACAGTACAGTACAAACAACAACAAAAAAGGACACCCTGAAAAATGAAAGGTCATTTGAAATTCAGATTCCTCTGAGTAGCAATCCAATTCAGGGAGATACTACTACATTTTATCCATATACTGACATTTGCTTTGGATACAGAAGAGAAAACCAGAAGGAGGAGTAAAGACATGCCTAGATAATAATAAATAAAATGAGCAACTAGAACAAGTTAGCCTTTAGGAACTTAACAGAAAGATAGGCAGATATCCATGGGATGCATAAACAAAGACACAAAGCATACATGAGAGAGCGAGAGAGAGGCGGCCAAGGCTGCCCTGACTTATCTCCCCAACCAGTTGTTCTTTGCTCATCAATAAGGCCCCAACAGAGCGTCTCCCCTCACTGGCTCCTTGATCACCTTCACCAGAAAGTTATCATCAATGCTCTCCAAAAACCTCCTGGATTGCTTGCATCCTGCTTTGTTGCCCGGGTTCAAACACAGCAGTTCCAAGAGTGCATCTGCAATAATAAACTTAATTACTCAGACTGAACATTTGTGGAAACAAAGAGAAACACAAAGCCCACAGCTATGCTCTATTTCCAAAAGGAGAGCCATGTTAAACAGAACAATCTCCTCGAAACAAGTTGACTGTTAAATTCTTGCAGATGGCATGGAAATATTTCAGGATGTCGTACTGGGGGCATGGGCACTGAATAATCCTGTTTTAACAATACAGATCTGAGAAAAAGCAGAAGAAAACTGCCATGACTAAGTAATAACATTAGGGAGATTAAAGAGAGCATCTTTGAAAAAGCTGAAGATGCATCAGAAGAAGGAAAATAAGAACAAACTACAGCAAAATAAAAATACAGTAAGACAAGCCAGAAGGAGTCTGCCTCCTATCAAAACCATTAATAAATCTTTTTCAAAACACATCAGCAATGATGCTTGCCAGTGTCTGTAGGACTGTGGCATTTGAGGAAAACTTGAAGCAGAAAGCCATAGCAGAAAAACTTATAATTTGCTCTGTAGTAGCTGGGAAAAAAATTGAGGGGGTTCCCCACAGTGGAAATAGAAGTTATAGAGGTTACAGAACAAACAAAAAAAAATGGACAGAAGCAAGTCACAGAGGTCAGATGATACTCACTCAATTCTAAAGGAAGTCACGGTTAAAACAGCAGAGTTACTGACCGTGCTACCGTTCATCTTAAAATCACACTGGCACCGAATGGTTGGAAGGCAGCAGATTTTTTGAAATTGCCAGTTTTCAATAAAGTCTTGAAGAGATGATTCAGGCAACTATACCCTTGTAAGTCTAAGTCTTGTATGTCTGAGACAAATTAGTAGAAGGAGGAAGAGAATTAGGAACACACAAGATTAGAAGAGTCAACATAGCTTTTACAAAGGGAAATCATGCCTTAAAAGCCTACTGGAATTCCTTGAAGGGGTTCATAAGCATGGAAATCTAGATGACACCATTCAGCTGGATTTTCAAAAGTCTTCTGACAAGTTCCCTCGGCACAGGCTCTCAAGGAAACTCAATAGCCACAAAATAAATGAGAAGGTTCCTGCATGGATAAATAATTGGCTGTGAAGTAGAACATGAAAGATGGGACTAATTGCTCAACTTCCAAAGTGGAAGGAGGTCACCAGTGACTCCACCACGACCTACCCTGTTTAGTGTATTTATAAATGACTTAAAAGAGCAACAAACTTTCAATCAACATTTTGCAAATGATAGAAACTTATTCAAGGTAGTGACTGAGACCAAGTGATCAGGTATTAGAATGGTAAATAAATGTTATGTAGATAAATTTAAAGTGCTACAGTAATAACAATTCTATCTTCACGTATAATAGGCTACAAACCCACCATCAGTTATCAGCACAATACATGAAGGTTGTAACTGCATAAGAATGTCAGTCCAGTGCTCAGACACAATAAGATAAAGCAATTTCAGTATTAGAAATTACTGAGAAAGGAATAAAGAACACATCAGAAAACAGTACTATGACGCTGTATAAACTGCGGGGCCTATCTGCATCTTGGGCAGTGTGTGCAACTGTCTCCTCTGGCCTCCCATTTCAAAAAGGGCTTGTAAGAACTGAAGTTTTTTTCTGGCAAGATCAGCAAGGACAATCTCCTGTATGAAACTGTTTCTCTAAGAGAATCAATTAAGTAAATAAGGGTCTTCAGTCAGCAGAAGAATTGACACAATGGTGATATAACAGACATCCCTAAGCCCCAAGCAGCATACAGGGTGAGTAAGAATCTGTTGTTCACTGTTTCCTTCAAATGCAGAAGCCAGGGACATTTAATAAACCTAGGTCTCTACAACATGCTATAAGAATTGCACAGTACATTATCTTACACCCATAGCAGTTATTTATCAAGTTTCTGGATTCATTTGGTGTAAGATTCTGAAAGACAATTATATTAAATAAATCACACAGTTGAAGATTAATTACCAGCTCAGAACTTTTGTTTCTATTAACCACTAGCAAAAGCCTCTGAAGAAAAGTTACAGTGAAGATTCTCATATCTCAACTTACTCCAAAACTGAGAAATGCCACTTAAGCCAGCCAAATGTTCCTGAGTGTGCAAGAGATCTTTGTTTCCAGCATTAAGAAATAACCAAATCATTTTGACTACCAAAGGTAGTCATAACACTACCTTTTCATATACATTCTATTTTCTTAAATATCAACATGAGGAATAAGAAAGATGACTTCCAATTATGCAACAAGTGCAAGACACACGTATTGGAGCACTCAGACATTTTCCAGAACAGGAATATTCAAGACAATTTCAGTTCTTCAAACTGGCAGCATAATCAAAGAAAGACAGAGATCACAATTTATACAGGCCAATATTTTATTGATATCTAGAATTTTTCATAACATGAATATTACTGATCTACTTCTCTAGCTACTTAATAAATGTATGAATTTATGAAGTCTGTTCAAGTTTAAGAGATCTCTTACCTTTTCTCAGCTGAGATGCATATGATAATGTATTCTTAGGATTATTTCTTCAGTAGTGATGTTTTGCCTTCTCCCCTCTCTCCTTACATCCAAGGCCTCAAATAGTCTTAAGTACATTTTTACTCAAACAAAACTCCAAAGAATTCATACTACTTTTAGAGGACAAAAATGATGTTCCTCAAAACATTCATTCACGTTAGGGTGTATTTCGTTAATGGCAAGACTATGTAATAGAGCTTGCAAACCAACACCACATGACCTCATGTTAGTCAAGACAGCACATTGCCTTATTTAATCTTCATTAGAAACAGATGATTAGTTCTAGCAACAAAGCTTTTAAAATATTATTTTACAGGCTTCAAAGGACAAGGACAGTTTAATGAAAATAATTTAAAGACATCTAAATATGGCTAAAAAAGACACGAATTCTTAAAACTTGTAAAAATATTATCTCAGTGAAGACTTCTATTCTGTCTTCCATTCTTATCACGGGGGGAAGTGTTCCAACACCAGTTGTTACTCCATAAGAAAATACCACCAGATGCGGATCTACAAGAATCTTTTTTAAAATCTGAATTTACATGAAGTCTAGTCATCAAATTTAATCCTTTTTCCCTGGAATGCTGTAATTTGAGACATTTGTTCCCGACGTTTCTTGCTTGCTTCCCACGAAGGATGAAGAGGCTGCTCCAAACATGCTTTTTTATTTTTGCATTTAATAGCTGCAGCTTCAGCAAATTGATGCTTCCTGAGCTGTGGTTCCTTTTTAGGAAAAGCTGTACAGGAAATACAATATAAAACATTAATTACATCATGAACATTCATAAAAATGTGCTAAAATTACCTTATGAAGGTAGACGTTTACAAGAATTTGTAAATGAGACACAGGTAACATTCATCTGAGCGTTTAAAGGAAATTACTAAGATAGGTTTCCTCATCTTGCAGCAGTAAGTTGTCCCTTGACAGACTGTAGATACTTAAGATCGATTATTATTGACCACATGCAAAATTTGTGTAGACTAATATTCATCACAATCTCTACTTTTTTTCTGTGCATTAAACTAATGCAACTCTATGACTGAAACGCTTTGATTTAATGAGTTCAAAAATGGAACCATATACCATATAGTGGAGTAAAATATTGAAAGAGTTAAATAATTACTTATAGGCTAAACTACATATTAGAGATAAATATCATAATTTGACAGTCTTGTTCGTGCACAGATAGCACTAACTGCTCAACATAAAGATAGATAGAAAAATACTGTCCCTTGTGAACCCTACTTTAAATATTTTTAATATTTCAAAATAGGAAATAATAGCATACAAAATCCACAGGTTAAAGTTCAATAATTTTACCATTTTAACAACAAATGTTAAAATACATACTACAACACTGAAACAAAACAATAAATAGCCTATTGCAATTAGACTACAGAAGTAACAAAATCAAGAAGTTTTCACACCCAATTTTATCAGAACAAGTAATACATACCTGTTCTTCTGTTTTTGGGAGGCTGGTCCTTAGTATTTCTAGAAATAAAAATATTATTTAGGTTTTTTCATGAAATTAGTAAGAAGAAACATTTGCGAATAAAGAGTGGTCATCAAAATACTTGTGTAATGACTTTAAACTTTATAACATGCAAAAACATTTTTTCCTGTTGGTTTCAAAGAAGTAAAAATAGAAGTATTCAGATGTGATTTAATTTAGATGCAAGTTTACTAAGGAATCCTAAATATATGTCAGGGCTAATGTGAAGATGAAAAATGCATAAGAGTCAAGAAAGCACAGAAAGAGTGGGTTACGTGAAAACATTCTAAGCTGTTATTGGCTGAAGTTCTGCTTGTTTGCTGACAGCTACTAAAGAGGAAAAAACACAACAACCTCCATTACTAGGGGGAAGCGGGGAACAGAGAACACCACAAAAGAAAAGGTTTACCTTCTATTTTGGGACTTCTGATTAGGGGTAGACAGAGAACTGCAGAACACTGATTCTAGCTTCCTTGCTTTTGCATGTAGCTTTCCTTCTTCTCCGATCAAATCTTGCGCTGTCCTAGGCATTGTGCTCTTTTCTTTCTTCAGTATCTTTTCCTGTGGTTTGTTCTTTTCCTTTATTGAAGAAAAGTCACCAACTGCTGCTATCTTTTTCTTTCTTTTTACTTTGCCAATGAAGAAATCATCATTGCTATCATTGTCAGAGTCCGATGTCTGGTTATAAAACCTTTCTTCAGTACTATCATCAAAGTACTCTTCATTAAGTTGTTCCAGGTCACTAACATCACTAACTGATTCTTTTGTTGCAGTGAATTTGTTCATGCTTATAGTTTTTTTCCTTTTTGGATAGTCAAATTTCTTTCCTACTTTATTCTGAGGGACTGCTTGCCTTTCTGCTGCCTGTAATGAAACTTCGTTTGGAGTGTATGCTTTCTCACTTTCCACAATTTTCTGCTTATAATCACTCACACAAAGTTCTTTCTTTGTGTTAGCTCCTATTTTCATACTCATTTTTGTTTTGTCTTCACATGCTTGCTCTTTTTGAACTACTTTAAGAACTTGGTCATCCACATTGCTATTGAGATGTTGCGCTGACTTAGGGTGTTCTTCTGGTTTATCCTTTATTGAAAGATGGGTTTGGGCTGGTTTCTTTCTTGCATCCTTAAAAGCTTTTACAGCAGCTATAAAAATGGCAGAAAAACATCTTTTTTGCACTTGCACATGACAATACACGTGTTATCTTAACAAAACATTTTTTGCAAGTTAAATTTATTGTATTGAGTAAGTATATTTTGAATGTCTATTAGTTACTGAACATATGGGGCAAAGGAAGCCTTACAGTATGACAACAGAAGTGGGGAAGACAGCTTGAAATTATTACTGAGTCAATACACTGTTTTTGAACTTGGGTTTAACTATGAGCTCATCTTTCAACAAGTAATCTGTAGTTTATAATCATGCTTGTTTAGGGCAATACCTTGTGTGTAAAATCTGCAAACAAATAGTAAATCGCTTAAATATAATTGAATGGTATTTGACATAGTTTCTTACTAACTAACCAACTTCAAGGCATTATCACTAGGACTTCACCCTTTTTAACATCAGTTTTCACTGGAATATTTGTGTTTACAGAGAAAAGCAGGTATCTTAAAGAACCAAGAACCATTCCCCGTGGACCCTGGAAATAGTTTCCAAAGAAGCTTACAGAGTTATTTGTGAAATCTTTCACATTTCTTTGAAAACTCAGCTGTAATGCACCTTTTACCGTTATCTACTTGTTACTATTCTCGTGGCCAGTTCAGTCTTACTTTAGAGATATTCCATTACATCCATTGGCTTTTTAAAATTCCCATTATGAGCCCTGTTTGTCCTACAGTCCATATCTTAAAATGTTATGGCATACTATCAGATAAAAGCCCATTTCAACCAATACACATGACTGCAAACTTGTGATACTCTGCTCACTGCAGCTACTTAAGGTAGTAGCAGGAGCTGATATACTTACTAGGTGTTCATGTCAGGAATATATAGGAACAAGGTAACATCCCTGTAAGCTACATAGTCATGAACAAGTTAGTATACTATTTCCTACCTTTAAGGTCAGCAATTTTTGATTTCAAGATGGGGTGCGTTGCAAGTCTTGCAATGGCTCGCTCAGTTGCGGTAGAATTTGGCTTTACAAAAAAGATCAAAAGGAACGAACTCAACAGAACAGTGAAGATTTACGTAGGACTGTATGAGTTAGGCTACTATATATACTAAAGCAATTCTCTACTGGTGACTGAATAAGAGCACAAGCTTGTGACACTATAATGCTTCAATGTATTAGTTTTCCAATATTGCCATAAGTCTGAGTAAGGAAAAAAAAATCTGACTGCACAAGTATTGGCAGAAACATAACAGGTATGCACTTCCGCAATTTCTCAGTTACTGAATGGGCATAACATGATTTTTATATTAAATGTATACTACACCACATCTTTCAGGCCTAATACGCATTCATTGATTCATATACATGTAAAGCAAACGTATGAACCACCCTTAAAAAACACCACTGTATTGACAGAAGGCATTCTATATCAAGGAATAAAGCAGCTTGTGAATAGAGCAGTTTAAATGCCATTAAAGTTGGCAACACAATATAGCAGATACTGAAGGACTGTACCCTAAGTGTGGGTAAGTAAGGGGGAAAGTGAAATCTGATCTTAAAGACAAATAACTTTGAATGTGATGTGGTAGAATATGGGAACTCTGTAGACTGATTCAAAGATCAAATGTTATCTTAATGCTTTAATTTGAAGAAAAAGGAGAGAAGAGGAATTCCTTCCCTTTCTGACTTCTTCTCTTATCTATTAGAGGTCACAGGTAACCACATATTGGAAAAGCTATTTCAGCTTCAGGTTCTTGTCATCACTTTGCTTGAAGAGCAAAATGAGTGGTATATGAGATGACTTCAAAGACATTTTTGTCTTCTTTTGAGGGGAGGAGAAGGGGGTGTACAGGCTTGTAAAACACAAATTCAGCAGGAAGGTTTCTTAAAGCTTGCAATAGAATTCTTTGGGAGAGAGGAGAGAGAGAAGACATGCCTTCCCCTGCTCCCCCAAATGGTACAAGCATGACCAAGCACATCAGTCATGCATGCTCTAAGTATCTATCTGCTTGACATAATGGGGAATCTTATCAGGCTATAGGGACCTTTTCCTCCAATGCAGTTTTCCACTTAATATAAACAGTTACATAATCACTGGGTAGAGACAGATGGACACTTGATGCCAAGCACTGATGCAGGAGACTGTTTTAGTGCTTGGGTTTGGAGGATCCCAAAATTTGGACTCTTACACGTTCCCGCTAAATTTCCTAATAACAAAGACACTATACCAGAAGTGCTCTTTCTAAACGTGGAAGTGTTAAATTTGGGGCATAAATGTAAATCTTGTTTCTCAAACAATACAAAGCACATTTAACACATACATATGTATTTTTACCTTAGCTCTAGAGTTTATGAAATATATTTTGGATATGTTCCTTTCTCCTCAAGTCCTGTTATTACAGGATTATTTCTTCAGGTCAAGAAAAACTGGAAAACTGTTTCCTCTGTAGCCTGCCTACAGTGCTGTGAACACCGGCCAGAGGAGGTGGGTCAAAGAGATGGGTCCATTTCCAAGGGGCCAGACTGGCTTACTCTCAGGCTAGTCTAGCTTTGCAAACTTGGAGTTTGAACTTTGATTCCCATGTGACAGTGCTGCATGCTGCAACCAGATTCCTGGGACAGCAAGCTCACATTTCTGAAGATCAAACAGTATTTTCTTTGGAGATTTTTCTATAACTGGAAAATGTATTTCTGAACTTAATTAATATACTTTTTCCCTCAGCTACTTCCTGTGGGTTTTGAAAGAATATACCATAAAGTTCAGAAAGCAGCAGCAGCAGCAGCAGCTTCTGTGCAACATCTGGTGTCCTTTAATTCAAGTATTTATAGAAAGGGTTTAAGCATATACATGCCAATTCATATGGAATAACCATATTTTTTCCGTACAGCAAAATACTTTACAAACACTATTCACACTGATACACAGCAGCCAACAAACATACAACATGACATATACATTCTTAAAAACTTCCCATTTTTCTATTCTTTGGCACATCCAAAGTTAAATTCTTTTTTTTCATTAAGTATTTTCCAGTATATAAACATTGTCAGAAAATAAAATATAGTAGAAAAATGTCAACTTTATCTACAGCAAGAACAACATTCTCCTCCCGCCATGTTTGTTTATGCAGATACTGGAATTGCAAATATTTATTCTCACAAGTCCATGCTACTGCTTGTATTATTTTGCACTAATTGTTTCTTTCATGCAAGAATGTCCTAATACTTTCCATAGGAACACTTCCTCATTCAATGTCCAAGTGAGAAGCTGCAAAATGAACAAAGCAACTGAGCATTGTATATTCACACTTTCCAGTGAAAGGTTTTAAGCTACATACAGAGGAACCTGAAAGTCAAAGCTTCCTCTAATTTTTTATGTTGGTAAGTGGTGCATTATTTCAGCATATTGAATTAAAGATGCCTGTGTCATCACTGCCACATTGCAGACATTCAACAGAATTCACTGCAATCTATTTTCGAACCTTTCAAAATGAAAAAGCTTGCATCAACAACTATTTCTCACCCTGAATGCTAAATCTTGACACAAACACAAACCTCAAAACCTAACTTGCCAGAGCACATATGTTCATTTTAATCTTCAATTGATTTTTGCACAAGAAGCAATTGCCTGGCTACAGGTTTCACCTGATACAACTACCTAGACTCCTACTAGAATTTCAGCTAGATCACAGGACAGTGCTGCCAAATGGCTAACACTTGGTGGCCCTGAAACTGTCACTTTAAATAATCTCTGCTATTTAAACTAATGATATTCAAATTAAGACAGCTAGAAACCCCATGGATAAGTGTATGGTATGTAGTACACAGCAAAACATATTACACAAAAAATAACCCTGAAGCATGTCATATTCAAGTTTCTAAACTAACTGTAAAGGCAGTCTAACATAAAGAGCATAACAGCAATCCCAAATCCCCAGCCAAAACAAGATGTCATTGCAATAGCAGCAGCTTAGGGGAGGAGCTACTTCTCTAACCATATAGAAAACTTACTAATCCATATGCTCTCCCCAGAGCCATAACTAGTTACAGCTGTCCTTCATAATAGCAGCAAAATTGTGGTTAATGTAAAGTGAAGGTGCTAAATCACGGCTGCCATCCAAGTCTATCCCGTGATCCCATACTGTTAGCTCCAGCCTGCCGTGGAATAAGACCCTTGAGAAGCAGTTATTTTCTGACTGTGAAATACTGCTATATCTCTTCCCTATGTCTGTAAAATACGTGATAGGCGACTTGGGCTATCAGGCCAAATGAGACTTTGACATGAGAGGCACTTGGTTGTTGATATCAGTTGTAGCGGCAGATTGTCTCCCAGCTCCTGCCAGGGAGACGTGGTTTGTTGACTGGGTCCCCCTCGATAGTGGGAGGATGGATCAAGCAGGAAAGACATGAAACAGATCTCTATTGGCTGTGGAAAGAGTTTAAGAGAGTGGATCTCCCCAAAACAGCAATAATAGAGAGGAATCAAAGAGTACATATAGGAAAGAAACATTGGCATTAAATGCTTCAGATTCTGCACTAGAAATGCAGATATTATCAGTCTTTTATTCAACTCAGTCAGTCTTCCCAATATTCCATGCAACATCAGAAGGATGGCTAGGGATGATCATACAGGGATTATGGAGGAGTAGTTACACAAGCATTATAGCAACACAGGTGGGAAGTTCTCTTACAGCAATTAATTCAGTATGAATCTCAAGGCAAGTTTCAACAGTTTTTATTAACAGACTACACAATTTTTTTTAAATGGACTGAGGAAATTGCCAATTGAAGCTAAAAAACACATCCCAAAAGATCTAATACCTTCGCAAAAACTTGGCAGGAAAATGTCTTATAATAGAAGCTTTACTGACCAATTTCACATAAAGCATCAGGATAAAGCAACCCTCACACCCCCTCCCTGACCTCCTGTTTCTTGTTCTTTTCACCTCTAGGGAAAGCTTGCATCAGTTCATACCATCAAAGTAATTTTATCAGGAAAATACCTGGATTTGTACTTTATCTTGCAAGTAATACAGGACTTGAAGACCTGCGGCAACATGGGGTACTGTGGGCTATTTTTTTTAGTTCATTTGCAGAACTACACCCACCCACCCAGGCAGGCAGAGCTTTGGAGAACTGCCTGGCTGACTGTCTACCGATGACAGTAACGTTGACTGGCATCTCAGCATCAACTTTTGTAGAGGTTTCAGGAGGAAGCATCAAATTCTTCTAAATATTGTGGAGGTGCTTACACTGTTCTAATGCCAGTTACATATCTGGATCAAAGCTATCCTTTGCCCCATAATTTGTTCATTTAGATTTACCTCCGCACTCACATCCAGTCTGGCTCTTCTCTCTTATTAAAAAGGAGTACACTCCTATTATTCCCATCGTCATCTCTTCTTTCAAACTGAAGAATTTCAAAATATGTCAGAAATTGAAATGAAAATCATCAGATTTCCTTTTGTTCTCTCCTCCATGCACAATGAAAAATACCTTCTGTCCAAGCAGTTTAAAGAGCCTAAAAGCCTTTTAAGAAGCCCAGTACAGCACTTTAGTATTACAAAACCAAATTTATTAGGTGTATAGAAGAGTCAGTAGGGTTTCTCTGGATTAACCTGTCACAACTAATTTAGCCAGCCATAAACATTTACTTCACAGAATTGTATTTTTCAGATTGGGAAATGTGAACAAGAAATGGAGCGTTTCATCCCAAACTGCCATAGTAGTCTATAGCAGAGCTTGGCATAAAACCCAGGCCTGCCGAAGTACAAATTATGCACTCAGTCTACTACTAATTCTTTCCTTCTTCCTTTTATCCCTAAAATCACTGCCATGATTCTTTCAATAAAAAGATCCAGACTAAATTAGGCATGGATTCTTAATCATCTCCTCATGGTGAACAAAGTAAACTAGGTATAAGCTGACACTGCAAGATTAGGGGAAAAACTCAGTTGCTGCTAACTCTTCTTCCCAGGCTAGTAAGAAGGTGTCTCTACAATCCTATCAGTTTGGCATCTCATACAAACACTAGATCTGCTTTTGAAGAAAAAGTGCCAATCTCTCAAGGTGACGGAAGCAGTCAGAGCAAGCACTGTGCCAACTCCCCCATACAGTTGTGGGGGTCTAACTCATTGCGACCCCCAACACCGAAATCTCTGTTGGCTGTTAGGAAAACCAGAAGTCACGCTGAACAGCACTTTATGCTGTTGTATCATGCGGACAAATTCCCACTCCCGAGCAGCTGTGAAGAGAACATTCTTCATGTGGGACTTCAGAGATTAACTTTTTAAAAATTTAAACAGATTATCTAATTTAATTGTACAGATACATATCTTATTATTTTCTAAATGATATAAAAAAAATCGGCAGTTTTTCTACCGACTTAAAACATACGAGTTCAAATAAGTAAAACAAATAACAGTATAAAGACAAATTTTTGCGTTTTAAAAATACCTATGTATATAATACGTGCATATTATTTTGATATTTGAAGCACTGTATCAGTCAACATTTGGGTTTTGCCAAATTGTGTAAAAAATTTCAGCAAACAGCATGATAAAATAGATGCCAATAATTAAAAGAGGGCAAAAAACAATGATATTGAGAAAGTAAACTCGCAAATCTAAATATGATGAAATAGAAACACTGAAGCAAAAAAGAGGAACAAAATGAAACTCAGGTAACAGGCAGTAGCCATGGACAACACAAAGGCCTTCGCTACAAAATTCACATAGACTTCAGAGGAAGATCATGAAATTTGGAGGAAAGCTTAAGGTTTATATACAGATTAATTTGGCAACCACTATATATTCACATCTGAAACCACATCAAATGTTTCTCAGAAAATAAGCACCTTGAAAAGTTCACAGACCATTTGCTAGTAACTGGCCATCTAGATTGAGGGTCTGGAAGACCAAAATAAGCAGTTATTTCCAGAAAAGGTGTTAAACTGGCTAATATTAATAAAAAAACACACTTGAAGGAAACAGTTTCTGCTGTTTGAGAAAACAAACAAACAAAATCAATTATTTATACTTGCTTGTTTTTCAAAGAAGAGAGAACAGAAACAGAAAGTAGACCACTAACACGCTGCAGTGTTGCAAGCCAAACAGGAAATGGCATTTTCCGCATCAGCCACAACCTGAGCGCCTCCGCGTCTCCCCAGAGCCGAGCGCGCGTCGCAGACATGCCCAAAGATTCTGAGTGGAAGCAGATGGTAGAAAACAAATTGGCGAGATACAGGGATGATCTCTACAACAGTAAAACGATTTAATGCACCAAGACGTTCACAATACTCAGCCTTTGAGGAAGCTGAGGAGTTCCAGAATCAAGTCCTCCTCCAGTCTCCTTATGAAGTCAAACTGGTGACAAAACTCTGTACACCACTTCCAGGGATGTAACTCTGAGATATCGCTTCAGTATTTCACTGTAAGACAGACGCTCAAACCTCAAAGGATAACTTGTCAGCTGCAGCCCAATAAAGCAGCATATGTGTATGAACACAGGCAAGACAAAGTTTATAACAATATCTCTTAACCGGTATTACTGGAAAAAGTAGACATACCTCAAATCTTCAGATTTTAAAACAGATGCAAATCTTCAGAGCTAAGTAACAGCTGAAAATAATTGCCCAGCATTTAATCAGATATGTATCACATCATTTCTAATGGAAAAGGTAACAGATTTGTCCCTAACAACAAACCTTGTATTGCTTAGACCTTCACATGTACAATATTCCAAACAACACACCCACATATAAACGATGTGTTGTCAGGTCAACGTCTTCTAATAAAACTCTAGGGAGAGATGTATTTATGTTCAAAGCACTACTGAAGAAACCAAATACAAGAGCCAGGGATTGAGGGGCACAGAAGACTTGCAGACTTCATGGATATTGCACACACTAACCAGGGATAGGCCATCTTAGAATATGCTATTCAAAACAAGACAAAATTTCTTGGCATACTACAATGCAATTTTTGTGCACAATTGAAAACAGACTTCTTTTAATTTATATGTTTTTCAAGCATTTTCTGAAAAAGACAATGGAAATACAAATTCAGCTCACTGAAAAAACTATTAAACATCTGAGATAAACATACTGATTCCTTGGCACCAAAATGCAGATTTTCCATCATTAAGTCTATTGAGGGAGTATATGCATTCAGAACTTACTCTAACAATAAACACATGTCAGACGTATATGGAAGCCCTGATATTGTTTGAGCATATTAGCAACAGATGAATACAAAGTAAATGGAAATCCTGCATGATCACATTTTATAGCAGGTATTTCACCAGATGGCACACAGAACAATCAACTTTACATTTAGAGACTCTCAGGCATCTTCTAGGCCATTACATTATTATTAGTTAAATCTAGAATGCAAAGGTTTTCCAGTGTGCAATCACTCAGCTATGTCAATCATCATGCAATTATTTGTACTCCAAACCAAGAAAAACCTAGATCATTACCCTTTAAATTTGAGGCTGTTATACTTTTACTAAGTGGTTAGTTACCTCATATTTCCCATACAACCTCTTACCTAGTGATCTTACCACCGAGTACTAATACACTGTAAATCTGTGCTCTCAGTTTACCTCACCGTGTAGCTAGTCTTAACAGCTATATTCAATGCCATCACATCAGATTTTTTTTCCATAATTCCAGTAATTCAAGAACATCATTTTCATCTTCTACAGTTAATTTTTAAAAATTTCAAGCACTAGTGCCTCCACCACTTTTCATACAGTTTTCCAGTGTTAACAGACTGATGAGCCCCATATTGAGATGAAAGAACCCTCTTGATTCCATAACTTCTTGTTTTTATAGCTCTTAATTTCTTAACTCCTGAGTTACAGCACTTCAAAGACTAATCTGCATAGGAAAGGGGGGGGAAGAAAAAATGGGAATGGTTTTGTACTTGATTTCTATATGATTTATAACAAAACATTTAGAGTTTCACTTATAAAAATAAAAAGAGCAAGAGACAGCAGCAGCTGTTTTTCATTTTAGAAATATCAGGAATGTCAGATTTGTTTTTTGTGATTTGCAATGCAATTCTGAGGCACACTACAAAGCATATATACAGAAAGAGCTTTCTCCGTCTGTAACATGTGAGCAGCTGATAATCAATCTTTAACATAAGTAATTACAAATGTTTATACAATATCAAAATTAAACATACCTTAACACAGTACGTTCTATAAGCAACAGAAGTAATGAAACACTTAACAGATGTATATTCTATTTTATGTCCTCTTTCCTTGCAGAGATCATCTGTGCCAACTTTATGGTGTCTCTCAAAATAAGATGAACTATAGTTACCTTTCCCTCACTGGCAACACTGATTTGGATCTCTCACCCTATTCAGGGGGGAACTGTCACACACAAATAACCTGCTGGAAGTTACCACTTTTAAAACAATCTTTATTAACCTTGGCTGACACTGATCAATGGGCACCATTATTTAGAGCATTAGCAGATAGACAGACAACATGTGGCTGTGCCCTTTTTCCTTAGTAAGGATGGCTAAGGATATTTTCAATGAATTATGACCCTTTATCATCAGACATATCTTAGTTGCTTGATACCTGACATGAAAATTCTGCTAGTTCTTCAGCTGTCTACACAGCACTAACAGACTGCTAAAGAAGAAATGACTGGCAAGACAGAGAAAACATTTTGCTCTCCCATTTGGTTGAAACAATAATTCTCTTCTCAGGGCATATTCCTGCCCACTCCTCCCAACCTCCCTGTAGATCAACTTTAAAAATTGACCACTTTCACCATGGCTACATAAAGGATGCAATTTTAAGATTTCTTCTTTAATACATGAATGAACAAAGGGTAACTGAAATCTCACGCTGTTACTACTTGTCCTAAATTTGTAGCTTCTCCAATCTCGCTCAATGTTTTTGGTTTGCTATCATCACTGACTGGGGGCTGTAGTACAATACTAGTATCACACTTTGGAACTTGCATTCATAGTGCTTCCCTTTTCCTGTAATAGTTTTATGCTGTTATATGCTTAACGTATTCCTTCACAACACCGCACCACTCATTCACATACATCCTAGCTTATTATCTCTGTAAAGATGGTACTTGGCAACACTATTTCATTAATTATCCGTCTTCAGAATGTCTATTATATCAGGGATGTTGTCTGATGTCAGGGGTTCTCATTTCCCCCATTTACTTTTTAGGCTTAGCAGGTTGTCTACTTTGCCTTCATTATTTATTAGATCAGGCTATTTATTTCCCTCTTTGGCCTTTAAGAGACACTAAAAACTAGCCACGTGTCCCTTGTTGGTTAAAATCACTGTGAATCAGGTGCTCCATGCGTGTAGTCTTTCACCATCCTTTTAGTTTAAATACTCCATGACAGTTTTCACTCGTCCGCAAGGCCAGCCTGGTCCAGTTTCGATCAAGAGGCAGCCCATCTTTGCTATACAGCTTCTTCTGGTCCCTGAAGTTTCACTGTTTCCTAAAACATCCAAACCTCTCCATTCTATAGCACACATACACCCATGTGTTGCAAATCTGGATCTTCACCTGTCTCTTGGGCATTGCACAGGAGTCTGAACAGTGTTTCAGAGGATGCTATCACGCAGACCCTGGACTTGAGTATCTTGGCCTTTATTAAGTCAAAAGAACCCCAAAACGAACACACAGAACGTTCAACATATCTTGTTAAAATAATTTTTCCTTGCATTTTCTTCAAGGAAAGCATAAGAACAAGAAATTTTTTTTTTTTTTTTACTGTTTTCTTGCTTTGTTCCCCTGACAGCTCATGTACGGTAAAATATTTATAAATATCACAAATACTCATTTAAAACAGGAATGAAAGCTGACTGTGCTTTCATGGGTATTGTGATAAGAGTCTTTCTGTGCTGGAAACAGCACAGCCATGTACTTGAAACATGATGCTTCAAGTCCTCACTAGCATGAGCATATCCATGCTTAAAACATTGCTCTTTCCCACCTACCTTTCTGTCCGTTTATGCTATTTATTGTGTCTGAATTATCTAGATCATCCCAGCCACACATTGTTTGGAAAAATGAGCGTTAACTGCTCTGAGCTTTACTGACAACAGTATGCCTGCCCACACTCCACTCTGAAACACCAAATACCTGAATAGAGCACATTCAAATCAAGAGCAATGACATCACTTTTGAGACTGATCCTGGTCTAATGATAGGAATATCCTTTAATAATTTCAAACAATCAGTTTGGATGGACAAACTTAAGTGATACAGCTTCTTCATATGGTTGCAAATGAATGATAGAAAGATCCTTGGATCAGTAACTTTGAATCTGGCAGGAAGCAGACTTTGTGCATCAGAAATGCACATACTATCTCCATAAAAAGTTGGCAAAGTTACTAGAAGTTTATTTCAAAACTGAAAAAAAGATTAAGACTTTAAAAAGATTCTTTCGACAACAGACAAATCCTAACCTGAATTCATTGCAATTGCTACTCTGATATTGAAGATGATTGTAACTTCAGGTCTAGTCAGATTGAGACCATCTCCTTGCTCTGAAATGGTGACCCTGTTGAGCTTAGGGAGGTAGGAAGCAATCTGATTTGAACTGCAAAGGGACTAATGAGGAAGAAATAGGTGAATTGGCCCAGAGAAATAAAGAGAAAGATCAGGTGGAGGAAAGAATGGCTAACCAAAAATGGGAGGGCAGTGGACAGAATGTGGGATAAACAGGAGACCTGCTCTCTCCGATAGGAAGTCAGGGAAGAGACAGATACTGGTTAGACTAGAAGACTGACAGAATCAGTGTAGAAGGAGGTGGGAGAAGAGTGGAGAAAGATTTGTCTAAGACTGACAGACTTAGTTTTATACTGACACAAAACTAGAGCTGCAACCATAGCAGTGGGTTATGGCTATACTAGTCTGTACTATGGTTCTACTAGACTAGGCTCTAAAGTATAGAGAAGGACTGTATAAAAGCATGCATAAAAGGCATGCTAAACATCTCACAGTTCAAGTGATCAGATTTGGAAGACGAGGGGCTCTCAGGGAAAAGCAGTCACACAGAGAAAGTATTTACGCCTGACTGTGACATTCATCACTGAATGCAAAATTCTTCACTTCATCAGTAGTCTTCAGAAGACCACAGTCATTCTTGTTTAAAGTTAACATCTGGTGTTTGACATGGAAAATTCTCAGGAAACAGTGGTTTCGTACATCCAGAGCAACTTCCATCCAAACAGATGCAAAATACTCAGGGCAGGGGGTAGGGAGGGGGAATCAACTCTGCAACACTGATTCCCAGCATCAGTCAAATCATTTGAGTCTGTATTACAGGAAATTGTGCTATTAAATCAATGCAATACACCTCCAAAAACAAATGTTGGTGACAGATGCAACTATTACACAGAGAAAAGCATATCTGGTATCTGATATGCAAATGGCTACCTTTATTTCCATCCTGATGTAAGAAAAACTGCAACGTAACATCATATCTGTAAGAAAACGAGTAAGTATTATTTTAGTACCTTCGGCATGAACACACTGTTGGAGAATGGACACATCTTTGTGCATAACAGGCAATATATATCCATGCTAAACTAAAAGTAAAAATGCTAATCCATAAATCTGGACACTTAAAACTTAAAGTAAGTTGATAATAATGTTTGTAATAAATGTTGCTTACTAAGAAGGAAATAAAAAAGAGTGAGAGATGGTTCTCATGATTGAAATACAGGTAGGTAAGCATTAAGTTTTCAAATGTTCAGAAACATTCCTATGCTAGTTACACACTGAATATCCACACAGGATTTCTAATTTAAGGAGAGTGTTAACAACAAGAATTGAGATGATGAAAAACAGAATAAAAGCGTTCATGGGTCCCTCAAAAACAACAGCTGCTTTCCCCCCCACCATTGCCAAAGTCAATCCACAGAAGAGCTACGTGCAAAGAATTGGTGATAAGCATACGACACAACACAAAACTGACAGACTATCACATCGCTGTTACACAAAGACCGATTCATACAGTAGCCCTTTCGCCACGGCTTATGGATTGCAAACAAAATATTTTCATAAGCAAAGAATGTTAAAAATCCACAAAAGTAATTACCTAGTTATGCTGCTGTTAAAGGCACTAACAACAGCAACAGAAGTTTTATATCAATTACAAAATCTATCATAATTTTTTTGTAGCTAGTAGAATTCTTGGATGGGAGGAAGGCAGGGAACGGAGGGAGTTGGGGAAAAATGCCCAGAAGGCCCAAACAGAAGACAGCAACTATTCTGTGCTCGATCCAAAGCCTTTGAAGTTAACAGAAAGTCTTCGATTAAACTGCAAGAGACTTTGCATCAGGCCCCTTCTATGGCTTACTGCCTTTTCTAAGATTAAATGCATGGAAAATACAGAGGTTTTGCTTTTACATATTTTCCATTACAATATATATATTTTTAATAAATTAAAGCCGGGTTCCTAAACACATATTTGTGAACATCAGCTAAGGGGTAAGTATTTTTTTTGAAAGTTAGAAAATACAGATACAACTGTTCTCTTTGTATGCAGCTGGGTTTTTTTCTTCAGTTACTGATGAGACAGATATTGTAGACTGATACACAGCCTAATCTTAGCCGTCACTGGTACAGTTTAACAAGCTGGTGAGACAAATCTGAAAACTGTTACTTTGATGCTGGGATTTAAACACTTAAAAAGAGAGATAAAGGTAATACATAATCAGGCCTGTAACTTCAGCTTCTTGGAGAAATGCTGTTTTAAGTTCTGTTGTTAGAAACTAGCTCCTGTTGGCTTGCTAAAATTTTTTTCTTTTTCAATGTTTGTAATATATGATGCAATATAAATTGAGAAAGCTTCATCCTTTTGTTCCTGTCAGTCCATTTTGTCCATACATCTTTATCTCATTCTCCTGTCCCTCTAGCCTAGTGACTTCTTCAGTCTCTCACCAGAGACCCAGTGAATTCATGGAGCAGTTTGGTAGCTGAAGCAGTGTTCTCAAATGTGAAGCAGTAGCACTCATCTGATAAGTCATAGAAAACCTCTTTTCTACTGCTGGTCTGCAAATCCCCAAGTTGCTCCCAAACTCTTCTGAGCCTTACAGGTAAAGGGCCACTGGTATTCACTCACCCTGAGAAATTCCCTGAACTTTAACCACAACATAATGGACCCTGAACATCCATGAAAAATACCTGGACCTGAAGTTAGACAGCACTACTGGCATCCCTCCATAATCAGGCACTTAGAGCTGCCCTCAAGAGGCAGCCTAGACTTTTAATGATCAAAATCATACCATACCCTACGCCACTCAGTCAAATCCTGGCATCTGTCTATTGCCCAGTGTAAGCTGCCCAAGAGCCAGTTCCTCAAGCATTAGAAGTCTTTGCAAATTGCAAGCAAAAGTTGGTGCCTCAACACCAAGTAATCCAAAACGAGCTTGCCAGGTTTTACATTAGCAAAAAGGCCCCTTAGAACTATTCATGGGTTATGTCTCAGGTCCACTAAAATTTCTCAACTCAGAAATTGTGGCAAGATTTTCAGTCATCTTAAGACTCAGTGGGATGTTGCATGGCCCTAAGACTCCAAGGATCACAATAGGCTCAATCTGCTGTGCAGAATCCTCTGCTCTACAATCATCTACAAAGTTTCAAATCTGACAGGACTGGCGAAACAGATGAAAGTAGAGGCTCTCACTTCAAGGACCACAGAGTAGAGTTCAGAGCAAAAAGAAAACTATGCTACTGAAATACAGGAAGATATCTGGAAGAAAAAAAAAAAAAACCAGATGCATTTATCAACTGCAAACTGATTTGCAGAAATACTAAGCGTATGCTAAATTTAAGCTCTGACATTAGTGTATACTTGCCCTGTATTCTTCTTTGCATATGGAAAGGTGGTAATCTAGCTCTTTGCAGCTTCAGTATCAATGTTTTTTTTAAAGATATATGAGGTGTTGAAGTTTGAAGCATATATATATTTTATCATTCAGACAAAGAAGAAACATTTTGATTTAAGACAAGATGGCACTCCAGAGCTTTCCTTACAGTAAAGAGTGCCATTGTTGGAGTAGGATTCTATAACTTTCAGCTTTTCAAAGAGATTTTTTTAAGTGTCTTTTATACCAAAGACACATAGGAAAAAAAATTAAACTAGATATTACAGCAAATTAATCACTTATTGATATCACTTTTGCAAAAGCAACAGAAGCAACTGCGGTAAAGATAGAGGTGTTCACAGATGGAAAAATGTCTCCTTTTTTGGAGAGACAGTACAGATGATGCATATAGCTTCCCTTACACCAGAAAAATGTAAGAAATATTATCTTATCTAACCAGTCTATCTTAAACCTATGTTAACAGGAGGCTGAAGGTAACAGTTAAGACCTTTGCCAGTTCCTAAGTTAATCCCCTACTTGTAGTGAACTGCATTTTCATGACTGGCTTCCAATTTACACCTTTGGGGTGCTCTATTAGGCATATTATTTAGCAGCATAACACTAATAAACCAAGCCACCCTTACCAGGTCAGGTACATCTTCTACAAGGAAAGCTCTAAAATGCAACCACAGTTAGAAATATTCAGAGCAGAGAAGCTTAGATAATGGATCTATCATCCTACTCCCCTCCTCCTTTCTTTTTTTAATTAATGGCTAGCAAACCTATATGTGCTACAGGAAGCAAGTTCAACACAAATCCTTAGGTCAAAACAAGAAAAAATAGGTTCCCTTTTTACAACAGCTGTACCTACACACTAACAATATAAAGTCTAGTTAAAGATGCATGGCAACATTTTTATTATCATCTTTAGAACAGACTTTATCACCTGTTGATAGCAATGGTGTCAGCTGCAGCAATATTAAAAACAGATAAAGCAAGCTTTAGGGAAGGTACACAAATAAATGTCCACCTACTGCTTCTTGTCCTATATTACAGTGGCAAGCCCTATGTTTCTATAAATTAACAGGGGGAAAAAAGGTAATGTCATGTGGCTGGTGACTCACCACTAACTCACTCTTCAATCATTTTAATTTCATTATCTTATTAGCAACCAGTCACAAAAGTCTGTACAGCAATCTTGAGAGCTAAATCATAAAATCTTCAATTTAGAGTGTGACTTCCTAAACACTTTGCACAATTTTGTTGTACTGATTGAAAAATATGCAAACTCTGAATAAGAAAGTATGCTTATTTTACTCCGAAAAATACATGGGAAAACGTGGTAATGGAATATAAAATCTCAGCAGGCAGAAGGAATTAAACAAATATCTTGACTACATGTCCACTATGCAAAACTAATATTCAGCATTCCACAGTGAATTAAAAGCAGATTGCCTTTTATCAATGAAAACAAACCTATTCCAAAAAGGAAAATAGCCACAGGATGTTTTGCTTCAAATATTCTGAAAGTCAAGTTAACGAAGAGGTAAACAGTGTGTTCTGAATTTCATGTGACCTGCAGAACACTCCTGGGGATAAAAAACCACCTCGTAGTTAGCAGCAATAATAATAAAAAAAGAACTGTGGGAAAAGGGGAAGTAATACACTGGAGAGTTAAGTTTTGTTAAAGCATAGTAGTAATACCTTCTTTATTTGGTGGTATGCTATAGCCAAACAATAGCAAGCAATAAAGTTAGGATAGCCTAGCCACTGCTTGTCAACAGAACTGCAATAATTACTTGTACATGTTCTCACCCTGCAGTGAGGTAAAACCCCTCTGCAGGTTTAAACCAACCTCAGCATGCATCCAAACACTTGTTTTGAAACAAGAGAGACTCATTCATTACAAGGCACAAGATTAACAGATTCTCCTAACACTGGAAAACAGGACCAGCAGATGAAAGTAATGGAAATAACTACAAATCTAAAAACTAAAACAGTAATTTTGTGAAAATACCTGCATTATCTGCTTTCAAGGATTATGTCTAAATAAAAGCCTACTTTAAGTAAACATGAAAAGTATAAAGTCAACCATGACCATGAAAATGTGCAGTCAGTTATTTGGGAGAAACCTGTATACCAAGGCACAGCATTTTCTTGCATTTTTTTTTCTTTATTTATATCTGAGAAGGTTCTAGGAAAAGAAATGAATAGACAACAGAAACTGGTAAGACTAATAATATTCCTTCTGTGCCTTAGGCAATAAAATTGTCCTCTTAGGCAATAAAATTCCAGCTATAAACTCCTTTAAAATAATACCATCAGCTATTTCATTCTGGTGCTTCCACACCTTGAGAATACAAACCACAAACACGACACTTTTGAATCCTTAGCAGAAGGCATCTCCCACAGGAGTAGGCGCCTTACTGCCTGAATTGGAGCATCCTTTTTGAAGTGTGAACTCCTCCTCCAGGTGTCCTCATGCATCTGGAACCTTGCCACCTCTACACCATTTCTAACCTCCTAACAACCAATTTCTGACTAGCTCACTTTCTGACTGGAAATTCTTGGTCAAGTAACTAAGAGTGCTGCTTCTTAGCTCCACATCAGTATCTCTGTGATCCTTTCATCACTCTTTTCTATCACTAAGAGAAGGAAGAGCATGTAGGACACTTCCATCCAAACATTTCTCCATGAATACTGAATTCCTCTTACATGAGGCATACTGTATTACTTTTCTATTAACCTGATTTTGCTCCAACGAAGCACAAATACTGTTGCATGTTATGCTGATAGCATTTCTGCTGTTCAAAGAAAAAAGTATGCATGAACTCCACCACACATCACTGTGCTTTGCAATATGGTAGCTGCACTACAAACTAAGGATGCATTATAAGAGAAAGTGCCACAGTTCTACATTAAAATTTAGTCTCTGCATTATATATATTTCAGATTTCAGCCTCCCTGCAGTCCTTAGTGGAACACCAACAGGTATTTAGAAGAACTCAAGGGAATATATGTAGTTTCTTTTACTGACACTTATTCATTAAGCATTGTTGCAGAAGCAATCTCCTACATCATCTCCATTCAAAGGGTATTTATTTCTGCTGTTATTCACTCTGCTTTTTGAGCATCCTGTCTGCTCTCAGCCTCAACTATTTCAAGGAGCATCTTCCCTCCTTTATGTCCCCATTTCACTTGTTACAGGCATCATGAGTTAAACAGTAAACATTTAATAACGTACCACCAGTGGGCTTCTGAAGAGACATACCCTTGAAGTTAATGAGTCTCAGCAGTGTTTGGTTTCCCCTGTATTTCAGGCCATTTCCTATGTTTTGTTCATATCTGGAAGCTTCTGTCTGTATGTTAAAGTATAAGAACTTTTTTCAACTGTTTTTCAACAGCTGATGAAAGTTGAGATTTTTAACTGAACCAAAGAAGTGCATTATATAAACATAGCAAATGTATTTCTAAGACAAAGACCACTGCTATGCTTCCTAATCTTCTATTCCAGTCACTAGGGATTAGCTCAGCAAGCCTTAAGGACAAGCCACTCGTGCTAAACATCTCTACAAGTTTTTGTAGGCACATCTTAGTGTATACATTAAAAAAAATCTACAATTGAGAAAAATGTAACGTAACATAAGGCACATACTCTCACCAACATATGCACTTTTGCCTAAAAGGTTTCATGTGCTCTCTCACATTCACGGAAGCAAGGGAAAGAAAATCAGAAATCCAAACCTTACCTTTCTGCAGACACTTTCAAAATTAACTTCCTTCCTAAGAGCAAGTCTGGTAACTTGATCTGGCTTTATTTCCTGTGGATGAAACATACATTTATTCTTATGATGGGACTTTAGTAAATCTTTCTAAGACTCACCTTCCTCAAACCTTATGGCTTCACGGCATCCCCTGCTGATTTCTTAAAGGAAGTAAAAACAATTTCTCATATATAGATTTTTTTTAAATGTAAATAATACATAAAATAAATAGATTTTAATTCCAAAAAATGTAACCTACACTTAATTGTATCCAATCTGAGGGCAATGGAGATTTTCAACAGCAAAGTATGCAAGACGGAGGTTTTATTTATAGAAACATTTAAAGTGCCCATATAGGTGTGCTAGAAATAAACTTTGGAAGGTTATGAAACGCTCCACTTATCTTCAGCTCTGCAGTTACATCAGAACTTACGAACATATGTAAATAGAAATGTTTAAGACCATGACACCAAAGGGGGATGGGGGCAAACCTAACTCCTCTCTTCTGAAAATACTACACATTCAGAATTTTCACTCCTGGACTTAAGCATTTCCATTAGCAGCCAAAATAGAGAAATGAAAGTCCTGGACAAGCAGAATTCTTTAGAAGATGTATATTTCAATGAAACATGCCCTCACAACATATTTTTCCCTTAAACATATATTGTATTTATATTGTATTACTAAATGCCTTAGTAACCTTATCAAATGAATGCACTGAATTTTAGAAATCTAATATTGGCTTTTTGCTGCTAGGGCGCTATGTCAAATAAATCATGTTACATACCAGTTGTTTGCCAGATGGCCACTTTAAAAACAGTTTAACTATGGTGTTATGCAAGACCAAAATAACTTCCACATATTCATAGTTCTGGAAAATGAGGATTGACTAAACTTCTTTGTACAAAAATTTGATAGCTGTCATCCAGACTCTCCCTCAATACTGCCAGTTTCAACATCTGAAGAAAACAATCTATACACTGAATTTCTGAAACGCCAGAAAAGTGGATGACTTAAAATGACCAAAAAACTGCAAATTTGCAACATTTGCAACATTTGCAGTCAATAAAGAAGAAAAACTAACTTGGGGCTGTATATGCAAATGTATTACAGTTTGAGCAACACTGTGCTCAGATACAAGCTGAGACACACTAAATGAAAACCCCTAAAAGCAATTACTGTGATTAATGACTTAGAATAATGTATTAGCAAAGATTCAAATGTAATTTAAATTATGGGAGACATGATAATTTACAAATATCTGAAAAAAGTATTATACTAGGGACTTTCATGTTCACTGACTAAAACTATTGTTCTTTTCTCTCAAAATCCCTACTGAACCATCCTTGATAAATATTCCAACACTTTCATTTAACATCCTACTCCATTTTTTCCCCACTATGTTAAGTTTCTATATTCCATCCTGTTTTTATCCTAAATCTAGGACAGTTTGTCTGTACATTTACATGGTTCCTCCTGAAATTCCATCCAAATAGTTTATTTCCTTATGAAGGGTCACACCTCTCAACCCAAAACCTTAACTTCCATTTATTAGATTCTCTATAGGAAAGATGCATCTTACCTAGATTTTTAAGGTGTTACGGAAATTGCTTATATCTTAAAACACTGAGTAAGCATATACTAATAGCAATAACGTGACAGGATGAAATTAAGAAATTAAAAATTCACTTTATGTGCCAGAAGAGCTTCCTGACAAGTGAGATTTAGTAGTCTGTAAAATCATCTCCCAAAGGCACTGGTGGGAGCCCAATCACTTGGCGCACAGAACCAGACTGGAAAAACACTGGTGACTATAGGAAACAATCTTATACTGGCAGATAGACAGACTGGATGACCTAATAGAATCTAGAGATGGAAAAGACCTATGATTCAGTTTTCCATGACTTCCCAAAGTGTTTCACAGATGGCAAAACTAGGACAGGGTGGTTAGGTGACATGCTCACAGTCACATAGTTGGCCAGAGGCTAAGAATGAAGTTCTGGAAGCCAATGGAGTTAAACCATACTGCTTCTTTATAGTAAATAGGATGAATTTTCTGAATTGTATCCCAAATAAACCTGTGCCTATTTTCTGTCCCTTTAGAATTTAAGCACAGAACACTGGGGGGGGGGGGGGGGGGGAACAGATGTAAAGGGAGGTAAACATCAGCAAAGTCTGTACTAGAAGTTCAAGGGTTTAGTTTTTATATGGGATTAATGCATAACTACATTGGAATTGCAGAATCATGCCTAGCAATGAAGTAAGAATCACAGTTTGGGATGCAGAGCCATGAACGCAGCTTCACTGAAACGCTTACTGTCCAGAATGTGACCATGAGCCTCCTCTTAAGGGTGAAAGCCCCAAATTTAAAGCATGTCCTTCACTCTCCTTAGATTTATGGCAGAGTAAGCATTTTTGATTTATACAGTCTTCAACAATACTCTGTTCTTGTAAAAGTTACTGGGCTAAATAGACCTTTCTTCCGTCTCTATTAATGGTACTGGGCTAAATAGACCTTTCTTCTGTCTCTATTAATGGTCAGCAGTAGACAAGAAGCAGAAAGCTATATAATGATACTTTCCCAGCACAGTCTTCTCAGCTTCCAGATGCATTCAGCCCAAGAATTCCTGACTCTGAGATGGTACCTTTGTATGTAATAACTGTTATGACTTGCTCTTTCACTTATAGTTACTTTTTACAATCATGTTTGATACCACAACATCTGTTGCCAACAAGTTGTCAAGTTCAAGGAAGTGTTATGTTCCAAGTGGGGAGGGAATATAAAGGCCAGAAAGAAGCTAGATACATATGCTATTTTATGAAGCATCTGATCCAAAATAATCCCAGATTAGATAATAAAACACAGATAAGACCCCACTACCAACCAGTACACCCATTCTCTCCTTGAAAATGATCTCTGACCAATATTTTAAACAACTCCCTGAATACCTAAAAATACCCTAAAACCACAAAAGATGAAGAAATGACTACTGGGATCAACAGATCCTGTCTACATGCTGATTCTGTTTTCTCTTGTAGGAAAGAGATCTAATTCTAGAATTAAGACACAGGACACTGACTGTCAGATACACAGCTGACACCCATGACACTAGTGTCCTAGCTAACAAACACAGGGATCCTGATGGAGAATGGTCAATAAGAGAAGGGAAACAGATCATTCTCTTTTGATTACAGACTGCATCCCTAGCTCAACTTCTAATATAAAAGTTTTTAGGAGAAAGGGAGATAAGGGAAGAACCTCTGTAGGCTGATGTACACAATATAGCCAGACTTTGCGCTTTTATCTTTTTCCCAGTACGTGAGATGACAGCTGCCATGGAGGCAGTGAAGACGAAACTAGAAGGGAGGTCGTGAAGGTGGCAAAGCAGCAGCTGCCCTTTGTATCCCCCGTGGCAGCAGCAGTAACAGCCTGGCTCTCAAAGTCGGGCTGCATTCACTGTTCAAACAGCTGTTCTGCACTCCCTCCAAGGGAAAATAAATAAATAAAACAAAAGAAATCAGGCTAAATGGACCTGTCAGCTAGTTGGACCTTGTTAAGGTTGCAGGCAGATTACTAGGCCTTGGCCTGAGGTTAAGCTAAACAAACAGGATATGAAAAACTACTGGATATAAGAAAACTGCTGGATGTGACAGATGTGAGAAGCTGACAAAATGGCTGGATTTTACAGATCATTAAGGATGAGTTACGTTAGAAATGGATAAACTTCACAGATCACTGAAGAGGAGTACTGGGGAGGGAATCTTGCAGGGCCAACAGCACCTAAGTAACCATATCAGTAACCCCATGTAAAGCCAAGATTACCTATGCAGCCATATGGAAATACCAAATTCAGGAATGGGTGCAGTAAAATTGGGAGCAATGGGGAAAAATTAATTAGGGGTAGGTAAGGACAGGATTGGGGTGGAAAAGAGGAAAGGCCAAGATGTGAGGAAAAGGGATAATAAAGTATGCAAGGGGATAATCAGCGTACCCATGGGGCAGGCCTGTGCTCAAGAACGGCAGCCCAGCCCAGCCGGCTGTTCTCACCACAACACGTGGGACCTGCTTCCACAGGCGAGGGGAGTAGGGGCTCCCTCTCCTGCTACCAAGCAAGCCCCAAGAACAGACAGACTGAGCATCCCACCATCACCATGTCGGTGCCAGTTGCACACCTGATAGCATCGGTATTTTCCTAACGCTATAACTCTGCCCTGCCAGGCCTCTCCACCTTACTCTCCAGAGATGGAGCTTTACTGAAGTCAGTTCCAGTATCAGAGGCAGAGAATTCACTCTGCTACTTACAGAAGTTAAGATAATAACAAGGTTTTTTTAAGATATGAAGTTATTTAAATAAACCATAACTGTATTATGTAGGAAAACAAGACTATATTGAACAAAAAGTATATCAAGCATAAATGCCATCTGAAAAAAAGACAGTTCCCTATCATCATTGATCATGGTTGCTCAACCTCTTGGATAAACTAAACTACTTTCTCAGCAGAAAGATGCAGTTTAACTTAACAGGAATGGAAATGTAACCTACTGAATAGCCTTCAGAAGACAGTAAAGAGACAGAAAAGCTGTCGGATGAGGCTTCAACACATCTCAGAAATGCAAGATTATTCATATAAAATGTATTCGCAGCTATCCTGTCTAAAGCTGTTTTAGATGACTCAGAAGAAAGGTTTGCCAGTAGTGGCCTGTGGAAGCAATTTAGGAATCTCAATCCTCACACTTAAAAGTTTTACCTACTCCTCAGCTCAATTTTGTTTTGTCCAGTATTATCCCTTTACCTCTATTTATAATAATGCAATTCAATCATTTTCCTCATTATTTCTTAGCTGTCCAAGTGTTAAGCCTTTCCTCATAATCACTCCATCTATGCCATCTTTGCAAGACAACTTTTTTCTTAAAAAGGAAGAATTTCTATAAAAAGAAAAAGCAACAATATCAGAGCACGTACAAATAGATAATAAAACACCTCAAACTAACATCAGATAGCTTAGGTGAAACTTCAGCTGCAGTTTGTTACCCATTACTGCACGTAGATCTTTCAAAATATCACTTT
Organism: Dromaius novaehollandiae; assembly: GCF_036370855.1. NCBI lineage: Eukaryota > Metazoa > Chordata > Aves > Casuariiformes > Dromaiidae > Dromaius > Dromaius novaehollandiae. Next base: position 38,910,166 of record NC_088132.1, read on the forward strand.
CCTACCGTTGAATGGGTGTTCTAGACTACATTTCATAAAGTATCTTACAATTTTTCCTCAGTATCCAGTTTCATTTTGCTCTTTCCTGTCATTTTTCTAGGTTGCTTAGTGAGGAAAAAAGGGTACCAAAAATACTCTTTTCAGAACAGCTCTTTGGCTTCTTTTTCTATAATTTAATGACTGCATGGCTTCCTGTCATGATCAGTTTGTTCCCCTCTCTAAGTCTGTAAGAGTTGGGTATTTTAATCATTCCGAGCAAAAGTATTCTTTGACTCTTAGTGTAAATACTACCACTGTGAAAGTATTTCTTCTTTTACATAAAAATGGATCATGCACTTACAAGTAGGATATTTTCCAGACAGTGAAATAAATGAACCCTGGTTCGGCTAAAAGGTTTTACGCTTTTCAAAAAAGAAACTATATCCATGATAAGAGTACAAGTTTGTTTCAGCCAGGAAGGGCCAATTCCCAGGAATGCTGTACTCTAATCAGTTATAAGCTGATTGATTATGAAGAAAAAGTGACATCTACTTAGGGCATCTCTTCCTGACAGAGTTTACAAGGCCTAATCCTTTGTCAGCAACTGTGATCCAAATATATGTGAATTTCTACAGAGATAAGTCCCATTAATGAACCACCTTAACGAAATAAATGTCACTCTACCTATTTCAAACAAAAAAAAACTCCATAACCCTCCTCCCCCCAAATCCTGTTTTGCCAGATGTGAAAATAACATCAGTAATATTCATCAGGGGAATTTGGATAAAATTTCTAAGCACTTTAGGACAGAAAATTTGAATCGGTAACTAAACAATATCAAACTTTCACTTTAGTGTGATTTCAATTTAAAAGCTATATATATTATATATATAAATAAGATGCTACACTGAGATATTTACATTATTATAAAATCACCATGTAATTTTCCCCAATACCCTAGTCAACAGAAAAAAAGCACAGTTGAGTAGCTGGCTACTTTCCTGACAGTACTTAGAGACTATCATCATGCTCACCATGCCTTTCAAGTACCCTTTTAAGTAATTAAGCATATCAGACTATCTCCTACAGTATGAAATTCTTTCTATACGTAACCTCTGTAGTCCTCTTCTGCACTTGCTCCCATTTTTTTACTATGATTTTTAAAATAGGAATATAATGGGATATAGGATGTGTCTTGGTAACATCACACAGAAGACAATTCTCATTCTAGAAAAAAAAAAAAGCCCGCATCTTTCTTTACTCTTGGAAATTTAATCTTTCATTTGGCTCCCCTCAATGGAATCCAGGCAATCCAGGTCATCCTCATCTTTATCCATCATCTCCAAATTACATAAAATATTTCCAGACGAATCTACTGATTTGTCTCAAGGATTCACAACTGTAACCTGATATTAGGTAAACTCAGCTGTACATGCTGCTACTTTTTATGACTGCAACTTCTGCAGTAAAAAGCTTCTGACACCTCAACCCCCAAATTTCTTTCAATGATTTCCTGCTTTAGTGACTGTGACAAGTAATCTTGAAAACCCCATTTATCCTCTCTGGCCTGGAGAAGGCGTGAAAATGCCTGAAAGGTTCAACTGCTCCATTTACCTTACTTCGTGTTACAAAACAGATTGCATAGTCATTAAAATATTTCATTCTTAACTGACAAAAAATACAAGCTGATACATTAGGTGAATGGATATTAGGTAAAAGAAATAAAAAGAAGCTATGCTTAATCTACTTACACTAAGGTTAGAGATCTCTCTGCTTTATTCAGGTTGACTTGCAACCCTTCCTGACAAGGTGGCAGGCAGGACTTCAATTTTTGTGCATACCTTATGCCCAAGAGAGAGAGAGAGACACTGTTTGGGAACCACTGCCATGGTTTCTTTGGTGGCACACTGGCACATTGCAGCATACATCTTTACTTTTTGATCTACATACGGGCACAAAATGTAAGTGATATAAACCTTATAAACATACACAGTACTCTACTGGATGTCTGAGACTGAAGTTCAATATGTAACTACTCTGGGGCGAGAATGCATTTGGGAAGATGAATCCCCAACCCGTTTCATCTAGTATAATGTAATATACAGGCAAAAAAAAGCCCAGGTATTGCAGGCACATGTACTCAATGTTAATATAAACAAGATAAACCAGCATATTACTAATGTATTCCCTTTTCTGAATGAACATGACAGGTCACATTATGAGGTTAGGAATGGCTTTAGAGTTAGCAGTGTTCTGCATATTGCGTGGACTACTTATCACTATTAAACAGTTTTCATACCAGTCTTGAGAATAGTAACTAGTACTGTTTGAATAAAGACTACTCTACTAGTTTGCACATTTTCAGGAATGACACCTGAACAACTGCCTCCAACAAGTGTTTCCTCTTTTAGCTTCTGCTTAACTTATAGGCAATGTAATAAACCTGATGTAAGTTGAAAATATATGGATATACAAGATTTATCTTTTCACACAAATCAAGTTTTACTCCAAGTACCTGTGTCAAGAGGGACAGACAACTGCAGTAAAACAAAACCACAACAGAAGAGAGACCATGGATATTTTTTTTTTGTTTTACCAGTCTAGCCAACAAAGTTTTTCCCGGCAAACTGACTGGAAATGGCAAACTTGTGCTGGAAATTCTATATCATCACATACTGAAACCAGGGGTTTTATCTAGTTTAAATGAATACATTTTCACTCTAATTACAGAGAAATTAAATGAAATGAATTATAATTTGAATATACTCCCCTGTGTCATTAGGACTGAAGATTATTATTGTGTCTTACAATAATTACAGTATTTTTCACTTATCAGAAATTAGATTCTGCACTACAAAGAAGGACAGTATAAGGAAGAAAAAATCCTAGAGTTGCTAATTTTACTCAAGAAAATATCATGCATTGTTTAATATGACTTTGCATCTTTCATCAACCACCTTCCATTTTCAAAAGCTTTATAAAATGTAATGCTGTTTTAACTTGGTTTTAAAAAATCATATTAAAATGAAAGGCTAGTCTTCCAACAAAAATGAAAACTAGTTATTTCAATGATTAATAATAAATTGGGCAGCAATACTATAAAGTAGATTATGGAAAAATAGTAAAACTTAACTTGCCTTTAAAATAACAAATTAAAAGAAGCCACTAGAGGAAGTGATCACAATGGAGCTGTAGAACAACCTCAGTTTGGATGAATACATGGCATTTGATTTTCATGGAGATTAACTGATGCTAACCCATTAAAAAAAGCACTCCAAAATTACAGTTAATCACTAGGAGCTTAAGAAAGTATTTCCAGTTGAACTTGTCTAGCAATTGTTCTTTTTGTAAACTACACTAGTGTCAGGTTTTTGCTGGCACCAATCTTAAACATTACTAAATGTCTACAGTACTGCTGTCTCAGTTTAGATCCAAGTGAAATTCAATGTCAACCTGAGAGTCTTCATATACACAAAGTTTCACATTTAAAAAATTGTAAAGTTTTCTGATTTTAGTGTTTTCTAGAAAAATAAAATTATTAATGACTTCATCCCTTTGTTTCAAAAAAATAGAACTATATAGCATTAACATAAACATGATTTTGTGCAAACGGATACTTCCGTCTAGCTAAATATCCTTAGCCTGCTATTGTCATACAAGCTCTCTTAAAAGAGGAGCATGAAGCTGACAGAAAGCCTATTTATACAGTTTAATAACAAAACAAAACTAAGAAACAATTCCCCAAAACAAGAGTTAACATGGCTAGTTTTTCTAAGCTGTTGTAAAATCCCCAAACTTTATTTGGCAAGCATAGGCTGCTCTTTTCTGCCACGTTTATAAACTAATTTAATATTTCAAGAGGTATGCAATTGAAATGCCAGCAATTACATCAGTCTAAAGAGATGAACACTGTGAACTTGGCATTTTATTTAGTCAATTAGATTAAATGAATTGTTTAATTTTGGAGGTTCCCATCTGATTCAGTAGCCACATTTAGGGAGCAACGGTCACTGTTTTTACCATAACATACAAAGTTATTGAGCCTGTAATCTTACGACAATTTCAAAAGTAGCAGCTATTATGAAAGTAAACTACAATTACAAGCATTCAAAAAAAATTACACAAAAGGAAAAAGTAAGCTCACAGCATTATTCAGTACAGCAAGTATGATGATGCCAAGATTTCATACTTGAATATTTTTTTTTCCCCTCAAACAGCTTTTGGTTCTGAATGTCAGCCTTCACTTGGACTGGTATGATCTGTAATTTCACTCTATATTGGCAATTTGTTCCATGCTGCTTTTCTAATATTAAAATAACAACCACATGCAATTTCAGGGTTAACGTACTTCCAAGCAGTCCTGTGTTGGCTGGGTCTTTCTTCAGTTTTGGATTACTATCCCCGGTATTCACAACACTTGCCAATATCACTGGTTGCCAGAGAAAGTGTTTTTCTACGAGTTAAAGAAAAATGGCATTTCTTGCCAGAGGGGGACGCTATGCACAACTAGCAGAAAGCCACCTCTTTCTCAGTTTAGCCTCTTTTCTCCCAACAGAAGCTTGAGCCAGCAAGGCTGCAACTAAAGGAGCCAGGAAAAGGATGTACTATATTCTTATAAAGTAACTTCCCACTGAAGACAACCGTGACTGATTAACCGGGTGCAATCCAGTTAATAATCCCCACCTCTAGATTCTTGTTTTAAAGAGATACAGAAAGAAAAATGAATAATGAAGACAGAAGAATCAAAAAAAAAAAAAATGCAGAAAGCTACGGAAAAGTGTGAACACGTAGAACCACATACTCAATTCCTTCTGCTTCGGGGGGTGTGGGGAAGCGTTCAAAGATTAGACACAACAGAGAAAGAACGAACTCTTTTCCCATTCCCTTTCCCAGTGCACCCCATCTCTGGGAAAAGTACTCCTCCTCCAGTCTTTCCTTAAGGCATAGAAAAGGAGCACATTGGGAAAAAAATGTCACCTTTTGCCTGCCTCTAGAGATCTCAGAAGCTATGCAAGACAGTCTTGGTGTCTCATTTGCCCAAGGTGAGGAAAAAAAGAAACAAAACAGGATGAGAGAACAAAAACATAACATGATGAGCATTTGCCAGGGTTTCCAAACCCTAGATTTCAGTAAGAGAAGTTAAGTGTACCCTAACTCCATCAATATATCACAAGTTGTTACAGGCCTGTTCATTTCATAGCAGCATCTTTCAAGAACATTACAATTTTGAATCATTTCGCACATTTCTGAGGGGTAAAGCTGGAAGGAAGAGATCTGGCAAGAAAACACAAGAGAAAATTTTTTCAGTACCTACAGATTTCCAAACAGGCTGCTAAAGGCTCCTAACTAAACTATGGTACACAGCGCAAAAGAAGTATCCAGCACAAATGTGTCAGAAGTGTAAGTCTCCAATATTAGTTGTTTAACTCGCATCTTGGGGAATCCTAATCTAATTTCATTACACTCCTTTTAGATGCTACACCGTATCTACAGTCCTCCTTGCTGCTTTTGTTTTGTACTTTATTTTTTTAATGTAATAAGAAAAATCTTGTGTAGTGTGTGGGAGAAAAATAGAAAAATGGATTTAAACACGAGCACACTGTCTTGTCTGATGTGGCACTTTCATATACACATCTATAATAACTCCAAAATCCACCTCCTAACCAGTAATAGCCAATTTAGGTTCAACGAATATATAGCGTTGTGAAGGTAATCCCCTCCCCACGTGCATTACTTAACATTTATCAATACTGAATTTCTTTAGCCATTTTTTTGTCCAGTTACTCAGTATTGTGATATCATTCTGCAGTTATTTAGTGTTAGTAGTTTTACTACCCTGAAGTTTCGGATGATCAAGTTTTGTCATATTCATTCCCTTTTCCAAACCATTTCCAGCACAGATCCCTGTAGAACTCCACTGTTAACTTTCCCATATTGCGAAGGCTAGCCATTATTCTTCCCATTCATTTAGTATGTTTAACTCTGTTACTAAGCTAAGAAAAAAACCCTCAAATCTCTGAACACCTTAGTCTTTTTACAGAGGCTTTGGTAAGAGATGGTCAAAAGCTTTTTGGAAATTTACGCTGACTCTCAACCAGCAATATCCAACATTATTCATTCATTCCTTCAAAGAATTCCCATCAATTTGCAAGGCATGACTTCCATCTCCCGAAGCTGCACTTACTCTGCCCCATCATATTCATCTGCACACTCACTAAATCCATTCTTTAATAAAAGTGCCGATGAGTCTGTCCAGCACTGAAGTCATATTTATGTTAGTATTACATTCCCCGCAGACACCTTATATACTTTTTGTAAGCAAGAGGCATCCGTGGGGGAAATATGATTCTATACACAAGAGCAATCAGTTAGAACTAAGGAAGGAATTATAACAGCTGCAGTTACCATTCTGAATTAATTAGTTTCCCAGTGACTATAAAAAGATTTATAGCAGGTCTCCAATCCTCCCCCTCCCCCAAATTAGAGAAAATAAGAATAAAACCTTTCCTATGTTATTTGCAAAGGACCTCTTTTACAGTTGTGAAGACCAAGAGAATTTCTGTTGGAAACTTTTCAGGAGAGAGAGTCCCAAAAGGCAAGTTGATTAAGGGGATTGAGGTAGTTTAGTATTGAACCACCATATCAACTAAGTAGATTCATTGTTTTCTACAGATACTTTTCTTAACTTCTCCAAAATAATTTAAGCCACAAAGATAGGCTAGTATACTGTAAGACAATGAATAAAAATATCTCAGTTATCATATTTGGTGACTGTTAGGCCACAGCACGGGAAGACCAAAGTGAAATAAAAAAGGAAGCACTACTTACAGAAACATACATGTTTTTAAGGTTCAGATGGATTATAAAGATGGTTAATGAGGAGGTCCAACTTGGTGCACTAAAGTTAAATAGTTGTGTGGACCATGGAAGAAACCAACAACAAAAAACCAAAACAGTACACATTTTGAAAACAGAGGCTTTTAAAATGACCACAGGAACATGATAACACTTCTGTGATTATTTCGAATACTAACTGTTTTGGTTTGCTGTCACTGCTCAATTTTCAAATAAATCGAGGCATATGGGTTGCATTAATTTGTTTTTCTGTACTACTATAAAGGTTGCATCTTCATGAAAAGCAATACAAATAGTTATGCAAGATCCAGAAAGAAGATGAAGCCTCATCTGCAAGCCATATTTTTTGAAAAGTGAAAATACCTTATTTTGCATCCTTACGAAAAAATAAGATAGTAAAATTCTTACACAAGGCTCAAGAGGAAAAAGCTTCATCTATAGGCCTTTTTTTTTTTTTTAAGTGAAAATTGTTGACAACCTTTATTATAGAACTTATTTTAATACTTTCCTTAAGTTGTCTCAAATCCAAAAAAGAGCTGCCTTTCTGATCTGTTTTCACTTTATTACTAAGAATCCACTGTGCATAAGAAAAAAGCAAATGATGACTGCTTCTATTCAAGTATCTCGTCAATGGGGAAGGCTTGAAAATAAAGGTAGTAATATATCTTCTATAATAATATACTAATCATTCATTTAATTATTCTACAGTAATATACAAAAGAAATGCTGCCCATAGGCTTTTTATGCAATTGAAAGCAATATTTGGTGTTAAAAACATCATTACTTCTGTTACCATTTTGAAATAAACGTTAGAAACGGCTTTCAGTTATTTTCTTACCCCCAAATTAAATTTGTACAATACAAGGTTCTCATTTTCCTCTGTTTTCCTTACAACTTACTTGAAGTATTCTTTTATGCTTGCTCTCTAGATAAAATACATCATATTCCTTAGCCTTCCCCTGCCAAGATTAAGCTTGCTAAATTAAGGTATTTTGACTCCATGAAAGAAGCAAACGGATATTGGAGACTGACTTAGTGAAGCAATTGCATTAAATCTGGGGTTTCTCATTTTAGCATAAATAAGAGTGAAAGCAATGTATCAGTGAAAGTAATATCAAATGCTAAAAACAGCAAGAACTGAACAGAAATCCTCAGTCTGGGAGTCCACTAACCTGCCTTCTCACTGTTCTAAAGACCACGTCAGTAGGTGGCATGGAGGAGTATTTAGGGCAAGGGGGTAGTACAGAGGAGATGGTGTTAAGTATTCTCTTTACAAGGCTTTCTTTCTTCATATGCTTATTATTAATCAGGAATATCAAGAGACAAGTGTCAGACCTCATTACCATTGAGAAAGGACTCCTAACAGTCATCCAGCTCATCCATATACTTTTATTCCATTTCAGCTCTGCAACATGAAAACATTGGTGTTTTATGAAAAAGCTGCCACCATTCACTTCTAAAAAATAAGCATACATACGTGTTTGCCAGACAGGGATAAGTGAAATCTCCCTTAAATAAATTCCATTACAAAGCAACAACCTTATTGCCGTGACTTGAAAGCAATTATGCGTACCATCATTCGCTCCAGGAGTAATTTGTATTTGTTCAGGCTCCTTTACCTCTTTCTGGAAGTGTAACATTGTGCTGACTATTTCAATTGTAAAATAATTCATTTTTAATTTCAGAAATGGAAGGAAAGGAGTTCTTTCAAAAATGAAAGTTATATCAAAAAGGTAGTACTTCTGATACAAAATGCTCATGAATTACTAAGGAATGATTTCCTCCAAGAACATCGCAGAAAAGGCACTCCAGGAAACTCCATGAAGAAAAAGTAGTATCAGCGAACACATCCAACCCCATGCAGGCTATCAGGATGTTCTACACTTTGTTTACTGTGTTTTGCTTGTGTTCGTGGGGGGGGGGGGGGGGTAAGGGGGTGCAAAGGCAACAATAAAGACAGATAAACATCTGTTAAGAGAACAGGTATATTCCATTTCCTTGGCAACAGGCAACAAAGCACGAGACAGACAAGCCAGACAAAGCCCACAGTAAAAGTGGAAGAGACAATCTGACCTTTGAAGTTACCACAAACAAATTTCTCCCTAATTCTATACCCAAGACACTTCAATATTCATGTGAGGAAGGTGATAAGACACAACACTGTAACCAAGCAAATACAGAAATAGATGATGCGTTCTTCCCCAACTCTAGTCACGAGGCACTGGTTGTCATACAAATACCCTTGCTATTTTTGCATGGAAAAAGTACTAAAGGCCACTTGTTTACATCTGCTCTGAAACAGTCTATTTTCTGGCAATACAAACTCAACAGCATAAACTAGCACAGAATAAAGAGTTTTTAAGTTTATCTATTGAAGCAGCATTAAGCTGCATTCGTCAAATGTGCACGTACAGTATTATTCCACGCAATATATTCTTACTGCACATACAATAGAAGACTAATGCATATATGGATCTATCCATCACTCAAAGTTTCCTCAGTCACTGCAGAGCAGCACATAACAAGACACTTCCCAAAATATCAGACTTGCAGAAGTCTGTTGTGGTTATGTCCAAAGTTTTAAGATGTATACACACACACATCTGACCAGAAGTACCGAGTGTAGACATTGTCAGATTGACTAGGACCGCTAACACTTGGAATTGGCAGACGAAAACAGAAAACCATCAAAATCTGCTAGATACATAGCTTCTGATGGACAGCAAGTGAGTGTGGATGAAGCTCTCCATTGCTCAGCAAAGCTTCAGCAGCAACAGTTGCCTGACAGAGCTGGGAGGCTCTAAGCCATGCCTCCCAGATTGCTGGTAGCACCTCATTTTCCAGGAGATGCACTGCTCCACTGCAGCAGGGCTGAGGGACTTCACACTCTTCTCCTTCCTTTCTACCTCTCTGCAGTGGCCTGGGAGTGGCATCTGGCCCATACCACTGACAAAGTGGGACCACCCTGTCTTTCCTTGAGAAGTAGCAAGGATCTTTCTTAAACCGATAATACACTAGAGTTTAAGAGTTTCCTACCACTCTTTCTAAAAACCTTCAGAGGTTAAGATTTCACAATGTTAGTATGAAAGTATGTTGTCTAATATGAAAGAAAACATTTGAGACATTTTTGTTGGAAACATGCTTGGAAGTAAAAGAAAAAGCAAAACAGCAAAAAGGTACATCAGTCTTTGCTCTTACCTAATACAAATATTTACAGTGAGATGTTAACTGAAACCTAGGCTACAGAAGGTGAAAGCATCAACCAAAAAAAGAAATCACTACTGTAAACCACTAGTGTTATAAAAAAAATAAGGCTTTTCAAGAAGTCTAGTACTTCGGGATATAAAAATTCCATGCCAAAAAGACAATACTACAAGCAAGATTTACACACTCCTTAGGCTGATCTATCCTAAAAGCTTCAGTTGTCTAGGCATGAACAAGAAGGCCCTTCACTCGTATCACTAGTACTTTCATGTAATTGGATGATTTTTGTTCCACAGCTAAATATTGTAAAATCATTTGTAAGATGAAAGCTCTATCTTTATGAAACAATCTGGCTTTCATAAGCTTGATGGTGTTAGAGTTCATACTTCACTCCATTTCTGTTTGTATCTTGCTAAAATACATAAAGATGAGGAGAAAATAATTTAGAGTAAAACATTTTTTCCTCCTCTCTCTCCTCTTGTAATAAACTCATTAAAGTATTCTGCAATAAATATCCTGTTTTAAGTGTATTAAAGGAAAAACATTGTCTTGACATATCTGTTTCCATCAATAGCTTAAAAAACAGACTATGCATCTCTGCGAGCCATTTAACAATGCTTTTAACTAACTGCTATTCAATCCAAACAAGTGGAAAACATTTTCCTTTTAAGCATTGCAAACATCCTTTCTTCCACATCTCACTAGCGGGCATCCTCCAAACAATATTGGTATAACATCATTTGCTTTAATGCCACCATTTTTGTCTTATGATAGATACAAAAACTAGTTCTAAATCTCTAATCAAAGTAAAACTATGCTAAATTGTTTTAAATTAAGATCTAATTTTAGCTGAGAAGTTTAAACAATTTAAGATAAGTTAGCTATTGCTAATAATCTGCTAGATAATCAGTTGCTTTTGTGTAAGCAAGGTTTAAGTATTGCAGTTCCCTAAATAGGGTAAGGACTCTACAATGGGTAATTAATCCATTTTGACAGTATCACATTTGATAAACAATAAAAAAAATTCCCGCAAGTGTACACAGTTGTCTATTTCAGAGAAGTAGAATCACAGCACAAAGTCTAGCAAGGATCATCCTGTTCTTTTTTCCCCATCTTTTATGAATCGTTAAATATTTTATACAGTTTTGGCAAAATGAACTCTGAAGAACTTGGAAAACAGTGCTCTATTCCAACAGCTTTGAGAACTCCTGCAAACAATTAACCCAGTTCCTGCATCCACGTAGCTGGAATTTTTAACTGCTCTCATTTCCCACAATGTTTATTTCCGATTGTTGTGCTTGAGACATTATTAGCTGCCTTCGCCTGTTAACTTTTTTAAATTTCCAGCTCTAACAAAAAAGCACACAAGAATCAGAAATTAAATGTCATTCCAAACCAAATGGCACAACTTCCATGACAATATTTAACCTGAAAAATAAGCATCTAACATCCTACCTGTACAAAACAGTATACTGACAGTGAAATTGTTAGAAGTGTCTGTTTAGGATCCACTTCAAGATAGGAAAAAAAGCATTTCCAAGATTTAATGATAAAACAACTATTACCAAATGATAGCAAGCATTTTCTGCTCACTATAATAGAAAAATTCAGAACTGTTGTAATGGATAACTCTACAATATTCAAAAGGCAAGACAGCTCTGCTCACACGTAAAATCTGAATTCTCATTACTTCTGCATTCACTTTCAACTAATTTCAAAACCACATTTAAATAGCAACATCATGTGAGCATATGTAATTACAGAAAGAACTTGCAACTGAAAATTCACTTTTGTCTTACTTTGAAAGGAGAATAGCTCTGACAAGTCCTACCAGGTTAGAGGCAATCATTAACATCTATCAGGAAAAAAAAAAGTTACACTCAGGACGAAAGATGAAAGAAGTTCCAAGAAGCAGCAGCAAGTAGATTGAAGATGCTTTGTGTTGACCAAGAAACAGATCCCCTGTATAAACATAAACAAACTAGTTCAAAAGTTTTATCAGTTTAATGGCAGCTGAATGCAAAAGTGTAATTCTTAAAGACAAAGAACTCCCCAACTCAATCCCTCATTCCCCCCCCCCCGAAAGCTTGAGTAAAACAGAAAACTGTCAAGACGACAGAATTCCAGTTTTTCTTCCCTAAGCTTGAAACAAATCCTTTGAGAAACAGAACCCTCCTCTTGTGCCTTCCGAGGGCATCAGTAGAAAGTCCTTCTGAAAAGGCACTTGTTTGTGCTAGCAGTTCCTAAAATGCTTTTTCACACACGTGGTAGGGGAAGGGTGGCCTGGGTCAGCCCTTGACTGGTGGAAGAAAAATCTGTACTTAGAAAGAAGAGCACTGTCTTTGCCAACTATAAGGAAAACTCAAAAGAAAAGTTGTACTATTTTCCTTCTCCAAGATTTCCACAAAGACATATCAGCAATCTGTAACAACCATTTGTTGCTTTGTTCAATAAAAAAAAATTTTTTTAAAGCTAAAAGGAGCAAACTCAAGAAGAAACTTTTAGATAAAGATACATGTGCTCCCAGATTCTGATAACACTCACTTTCTGACTACAAGCCACGTTGGCCAGAGTAATTATTGTTGTGGGTTTTTTTGTCTTTTTGACTTCTCTAGATTTACGGCTTGCTCTACTCCTCAAGCCCAGTGACAGAGTGAGAGGACCAAAGCCAGTGGTTAAAATACCCTGATTTTGCAGGGGGGGAGTATACCAAGACTGGGACTTGCAGCTTTATGCTTCTTCAGTGGATGGAGAAAACTATGAGAATGGTCTTAAAGGAAAAGTAAATTGACGAAGGCAAATACAGGAAGAAACACAAAATAAACAAAGCGGCTGAGGAAAACAGAAAAGATTTAGGAGAGCAACTGCACAGTTTCAGGTGCATACTATTGTAAACATTGTATACATGCCAGTCATAGATTCCACATTTCTAGGAGCTGCAAAATACTCAGAAGAATCATTCATCCAGCCTACATTCATTTACCATTGAAAATAAGCAAACCATCTAGTGATTTGGAGTCTGATTTAATCAATTATCATGCTGTTCACAATGTAAAACTACACATCTTTAAAGGGTGATAAGGAAATAAAGAATAAGAGAAAAGAGTTAAGTTCACTTTTCTGCAGAACATGCTTGACTTCAGTGATTTCCACACTGTATTAGTGTATGCTACACTACCTCTAGCATCTCTCTAAGTTTATATTTCCTTTCTGTACATATGGGAACTGAAATGGGGCAAAATTCTCCAAGTCAAGTACAGTACGGAGAAGAGCTTATATGTAGTATTTTGCCTAAAGCCAAGCAGAGAGGCCCTGCTGGGCAGCAGCAAAGAAATAGTTCATAAGGTTATTTTTATTATTAAGTTACAGCACATGACTGTAATGAGCAGCCTAATACTTATTATCCCACACCCACAAATAAATTTATCTACTCATCTCAAGCACTTGCCCATCTCAAGTTCATGCAATCCTTTTCCATAACTACTAACACAAAAAGCCTGCTCAACCTTTCATCACTCTTGATCTTGAAGGATATAATTTGGCAACTGGGACAACTGGTTCCTGTTTTCCATAAAGGAACTGTAACTTCAGTAGAACTTTCCTTTTCTTTCTTACATTGTATTGCTGCATGTTGACAGCTGTACTGAAGACTTTCAAGTTGAAAAGAAAAGTACTATTAGGAAGTTACATGTACATGAATTTGGCAAAGACTGTATTCTCCATCTGCTCCTCTCACTCTAGGTTATTTAATTTTTTCAGTATTAAGAAACACCTATGGAAAAAAGAAAATTCAGTAACAGAGAAGGCAGACTTTTTCCTTAGATAAAGCACATAAGCAGAAGTTGATGGACTATTTCTGCCAGTTCTATGGGAAATGATTGATTCCTGTATTTTACAGACAGACACACAGAGGCAATCCATCAGTTTTGAAAAGAACTTGCACCTCCACTGAAAAATATCTAGGAGTACACACTGAAACTGCTGGAATAGTCTGGATAATAAAAGTTTGCTTTAAGTTGCACCTTTGCGGACCACTTCTCAACGTACCTCATTGATAGCTTCTATTCTGTCCATTCTTTCCTAGAATTTCCAAAAAATCCAATCATATTATGCCAAAAGCGCTTTATGAATTCTTCTAATCAGTAACTTAAGGGAAATGCTGGTGGGTATGAGGCTTTCACCAGTATAAAGTCTCCCCCACAAAGAGTTTGAGTGATTTGTGTGAAAGCTTTTCTGTTTGTCAGTCCTCAGTGCTGAATGAGCAATATCTCCATGCCAACTCTAAAAAGCTCTGTTAGTGTAGAAATCAACAGTGGTGGGGAAAAAAAAAAAAAAGAGTAAACTAGTGCCTTTCAGGCTGCGATTCATCAGAAAGAGAACATGAGTTTTTCTTTCAACTAAGAAACAAACACACTGTAGAGCCAGTAAAGTGCCTATTTATTCATTTTTAAAGACTGAAAAAAAAACCCCCAGAAAACAACCTTTTCGCTAAAAAATATCAATATATTAAAAGCACATTTTCACAACAAAGACCACTCATGGAATGATTTCACAGGCAACTGAGATCATTTAAATAGTTATTTGCCTGAGAAGGCAGCTTTTGTGCTCAGTTGCTCACTTTTAAGACTCCTCCCTTTCTATAAACTATTTCAAAGCAAAATTGGAGTTTGCTTCCAGCTTTCCAGATTAGAAATCTATCCTTCTTTGACAAAGACTCTCAGAGTTAACACTTACAAGTCCCGCACTTGTTAAATTTATGTAGCATCAATGAGTCACTACTAGCAACTGACATTTTCCTTTAATTCTGCTTGGCTCATTCTCCACCTGACCAAATGACAACCTCACAGTAAAAGACTTTCTGCCAAAGCAGTCTGTCACACTGTTAATACCAGAATCAACCTCCTACCTTTCAACACCTCAATTCAGGTGTCCTCTTACCCTAGACTCAATTTCACAGAAACAGGCACTCCATGAACGTGATTCAGCCCACTCAACATCTGCATTTCTCTCTGGAAACACTTCTCCCTGTTAATTACATAAAAAACCAAAAGGCGCTAAGACTTCTTAACTGACATTTTTAAATACCTAGGATTAGGTGAGGTAAACGGAATACAACTACTGCTGCTAAGTCTGGGTGCAGGGGAAAAAGTAGACTAGACTAATGTAGTTTAACAGAAGGCCTACACCAACTGAAAAAAAAACATGGGTCATACAGTGCTAAGTGCATGCAGACTTTGGAACATCAGTATGAACCAACCCTGGAAGAACTAAGAATACAACCCTGGAAGAACTAAGAATACAACCCTGGTGACATGAACAGTTCTGGAAGATGTCCTGGCAGCACTGATCTTGCAGTGAAATTCTCTCACAAGTTCTCACAGAAGCCCCATATAACACGGGCTCCTGAATTTATTGCTACTTTGTTTATAGCTGCACCACACTCGGTCACTCAACACGCAACTCTTACAATTTTAGTGACATTTGTAGAGTTCTCATCATTTAGCCTCATATTCCAACAGACACTTTAAATGGCATAACAGGGTGATGGAAGAACAGAGTTTAATACTGATGGTCGGCCAAGAAAGCAAAATGTCTCTACTTGACTGTCACATAGCTTGACTACTGTTTTGTGTTCCAACACAGTGCCGCCCCTTTTCTTTTGCCAATAGCTTGCTTTGTTTAAGCACAGTTACTCTGTTGAAACTATCTTGTTTTGTAAGTACTATGCAAAAAAAACAAAACAAAACAAACTAACACACCCATCCCCAAACCAACCTACCAACCAAAAAAAAAATAAAATCCCATGACACTACCATGCCACCTTACAAATCTGGTAAAAAGCAGTTCTTACTGGTCAATAAAACCTTTCCTTTTGCCAGCTTATTTGAAGACTAATATCTGTACAATGATTAGGAAAGAGAAACATATAGGTAAAGGTGATTTATCCACTAAAATTTTCAATGAAGAAAAAAATAACCAAGAGTCACTTAACAGACGAACAGTTTTCTCCACTTAAACAGCAATCTCAGGCTCAAATCTTAAGATTGGATTTTGCACTTCATTTCAACACACAATTTTAAGAAGGATCTGTTAAAACTGAGATGATTAGTACAAAATGTTATGAAGTTAAAAAAATCTCTGAAGCATTGGCTGGTATGTCATAGTATATAAGGTATGAAAACGATGAATTAACAGCAAGTCTAAAGGTTAAAAGAGTCCAACTCTGTAATCATTACCGGTCTCTTGCAGCTTAGATTGCAGGAGTTTAAGAACTTTAAAGGTGAAAGTAGGATACTAGTAGCATTACACAAATTTAGAGAATTGCCAATAAATATATTGTCAGACACCTGAAACGCCGTCCACATTCCTGAGCAATACAAGAACCTTAACTTCTGTACTTTCACTGTTACAGTAAAAATTTGAAGCATCAAGCATTTCTAACCAAATGCAAGTTTAGTCTGGCAAGCTTAAAAACACAGATTAGCGTAACACCTTGACATATGCAGCAAGTGAATGTGTAAATATGCAAATATTCATGATTTTCCAGCTGTGTTACAGCGATGGCCAAGCTGACCTTGGGAAGAGTTCAGGTAAGTTTC